>NW_019154096.1:748790-777332 GCF_002288905.1 Enhydra lutris kenyoni
ATACCTCAATATTATCAAAGCCATCTATGAAAAACCCACCGCAAATATCATTCTCAATGGAGAAAAACTGAAAGCTTTTCCGCTAAGGTCAGGAACATGGCAGGGATGTCCATTATCACCACTGCTATTCAACATAGTACTAGAAGTCCTAGCCTCAGCAATCAGACAACAAAAGGAAATTAATGGCATCCAAATCGGCAAAGAAGAAGTCAAACTATCATTCTTCGCAGATGATATGATACTATATGTGGAAAACCCAAAAGACTCCACTCCAAAACTGCTAGAACTTGTACAGGAATTCAGTAAAGTGTCAGGATATAAAATCAATGCACAGAAATCAGTTGCATTTCTCTACACCAACAACAAGACAGAAGAAAGAAATTAAGGAGTCAATCCCATTTACAATTGCACCCAAAACTATAAGATACCTAGGAATAAACCTAACCAAAGAGACTATAAACCTATACACAGAAAACTATAAAGTGCTCATGAAAGAAATTGAGGAAGACACAAAGAAATGGAAAAATTTTCCATGCTCCTGGATTGGAAGAATAAATATTGTGAAAATGTCTATGCTACCTAAAGCAATCTACACATTTAATGCAATTCCTATCAAAGTACCATCCATTTTTTTCAAAGAAATGGAACAAATAATCCTCAAATTTATATGGAACCAGAAAAGACCTCGAATAGCCAAAGGAATATTGAAAAAGAAAGCCAAAGTCGGTGGCATCACAATTCCGGACTTCAAGCTCTATTACAAAGCATGTCATCAGCATGGTACTGGCACAAAAACAGACACAAAGATCAATGGAACAGAATAGAGAGCCCAGAAATAGACCCTCAACTCTATGGTCAACTAATCTTCGACAAAGCAGGAAAGAATGTCCAATGGAAAAAAGACAGCCTCTTCAATAAATGGTGTTGGGAAAATTGGACAGCCACATGCACAAAAATGAAATTGGATCATTTCCTTACACCACACACGAAAATAGACTCAAAATGGATGAAGGACCTCAATGAGAGACAGGAGTCCATCAAAATCCTTGAGGAGAACACAGGCAGCAACCTCTTTGACCTCAGCCGCAGCAACATCTTCCTAGGAACATCGCCAAAGGCAACGGAAGCAAGGGCAAAAATGAACTATTGGGATTTTATCAAGATCAAAAGCTTTTGCACAGCAAAGGAAACAGTTAACAAAACCAAAAGACAACTGACAGAATGGGAGAAGTTATTTGCAAACGACATATCAGATAAAGGGCTAGTGTCCAAAATCTATAAAGAACTTAGCAAATTCAACACCCAAAGAACAAATAATCCAATCAAGAAATGGGCAGAAGACATGAACAGACATTTCTGCAAAGAAGACATCCAGATGGCCAACATACACATGGAAAAGTGCTCCACATCACTCGGCATCAGGGAAATACAAATCAAAACCACAATGAGATATCACCTCACACCAGTCAGAATGGCTAAAATTAACAAGTCAGGAAATGACAGATGCTGGCGAGGATGCGGAGAAAGGGGAACCCTCCTACACTGTTGGTGGGAATGCAAGCTGGTGCAACCACTCTGGAAAACAGCATGGAGGTTCCTCAAAATGTTGAAAATAGAACTGCCCTATGACCCAGCAATTGCACTGCTGGGTATTTACCCTAAAGATACAAACGTAGTGATCCGAAGGGGCACGTGCACCCGAATGTTTATAGCAGCAATGTCTACAATAGCCAAACTATGGAAAGAACCTAGATGTCCATCAACAGACGAATGGATAAAGAAGATGTGGTATATATACACAATAGAATACTATGCAGCCATCAAAAGAAATGAAATCTTGCCATTTGCGACGACGTGGATGGAACTAGAGGGTATCATGCTTAGCGAAATAAGTCAGTCAGAGAAAGACAACTATCATATGATCTCCCTGATATGAGGGAGAGGAGATGCAACATGAGGGGTTAAGGGGGTAGGAGAAGAGTAAATGAAACAAGATGGGATTGGGAGGGAGACAAACCATAAGTGACTCTCAATCTCACAAAACAAACTGAGGGTTGATGGGAGGAGGGGGGGGGGGGGGTGGGGTTATGGACATTGGGGAGGGTATGTGCTATGATGAGTGCTGTGAAGTGTGTAAACCTGACGATTCACAGACCTGTATCCCTGGGGATAAAAATATATTATATGTTTATAAAAAATAAAATTAAAAAAAAAAGAAATTGCACAAGCAAGAAAAAGAAAGTGAAATATTTAAAGTGTTGAAAGGAAAAATAAAAACAGAAACAAAAAGTTACCCACCCGGAATATTGTATCCAGCAAACTGATGCTTTAAAGTGAAGGGAAAATACTTTCTCCCGCAAATGAAAATCAAGATTTTTTTTTTGCCAGTGGACCTGCCTTGCATGAAATATGAAAATAAATTCTTTAGGAAAAAGGAAAATATTGGTCTGAAACTTGGATCTACATAAATAAAGGAAAGGTTCTAGAGAAGGAAATACAGACAAAATCTCTTATTTCTCTTACTCTTTTAAAATTTTTTATTTTGATTTTTTAAAGATTTTATTAATTTATTTGAGAGAGAGCATGAGTGGGGGAAAGGGCAGAGGGAAAGCTCCCTGGTGAGCAGAGAGTCCACAGCGGGGCTCGAACCCAGGACCCTGCGATCATGACCTGAGCTGAAGGCAGATGGTTAACTCACTGAGCCACCCAGGCACCCGTCCTCTGATATTTAGTCAATTAACAAAATAACAGCTTCTTCAAATTACTAGTAATAGGATCTAGGAGTAATCAGTAGAAACTCAGGGAAGCTCCTTTTTACAGAAGTCAGTTCAAAGAATCTAGGTCAGCCATTCACATGTTTACTCCTCATTTTTGCCTAAAATTTTCTCACCTCCTAACTTAAGCCCATGAAACATATTCAGGCTTTCTACAGCGGCTCACCTTCCTATTCTTCTATTTACTTAAAACATGGGCTCGGCTCTTGACCTACTTCTATTTGTCTAGAAATAGAAGGCTGCCCCTTGAAAAGGGCATGTGTATTGTTCTTATCTGTTTTACTGAGGCTGCTGTAGACGAAGGTATCGAAAAAATATCACTCTCAGTTGATATAAAAGATCTTTATTTCCTCGGTTGCTTTCTTCTATGGGAATTTCTCTAACTAGAAGGCATCAATGATCTTTGAATTATCATCTGAAACTGAAGGTAGGAGAAACTCGTCCTGAGGAAAAGGGGATTTGCTCCTTAGATTTTTCCATGAGGGAGAGGTGGACTCCAACTGGCATCTAGATACATCTAGATACAAGATGGCATCTTGTACAAGATACAACTGGCATCTAGATACAAGAGTTGACCCTGGAAAACTAAATGCAACCTGTGGAGTGAGGGGCGTTACTGTAAACCAGCTTTATCCCATCTTGCCGTCTTCATGCTCTTTTACTGCATCAAATGGGCCTTTCTCATCACCTACAGATATCATAAGCAGACTGCTCACTCACATCTCCTCCGACTCAAAGACTGTGAGAGTGAGGGCGTTTTGAGATCCCACTGGCGTGGGTCTGGACTTTGGTTTTCTCTGTGATGAGACCCCATGATGGTCTCCATGATTCCTCAGACGATACCCAGCAGAGAAATTCTAATCAGGTACAACCAATCCACCCAAACCCCAACCCAACTCATGTGAATTCCATCAGGCTGCTGTTAAAAGTACTCCTCCGATTCTCTATAAGTCAGGGACTTCTTACTTTAAAAAAAACTCACAAATTTCTCTTAAACCAAAATTTTATAGATAACTGAAAATACAGGCAGTCAAATGTTCTCATGTTGCTGTTACAGGACAGGCAGTCCCGCTGGAGCAAATGGAAGGATGCTGGACAAAGTGTCATCCCGTGTCAAAGTGCGGTAACGACAGATCAACAAACATTCAAGAAGCATGAAAATCCTACATGTGTACGTATACACCTTCATAGATCTGTACATACACATGTGTCTCTGCATGTGCACACACAGTCACGCTTGAATAGTACACGTGCTTAAAGATAGGTGGTCACAGCCGATGGCTTCCTCAAGCAAGAGCTCAAGAGACTGATACACGTATAAATTCTGTTCACTGAAGAACTGTCATGTCTGCGATTTGACTTCAGATTTTTATATGCAATAGGCTTTTTGTCCCCAAGCCCCATCATTACCATATGTAACAATAGCTGCCTTCCTTTGCCAGCACCTGTGCTGCCACCATCTTCTGATGGCACTGGAACAGGTGCGAGAGACCTGCTCCACCCTTGCTCAATCCCATGGTTGCTCAAGACTGGTCCAGCTCAGTGAGGCATGGTGTGCTCATTCTGTTCTCTCCATAAAATAACACACGGTCAAAGTCCTTTGTGGAATTATGATTCTCCCCAAAATTTGTTGACCTAATCCCCAGTATCTCAGAAAGCGACCTTGGAAATAGGGTATTGTAGATAGAGTTAAGGTGAGGTCATGTGGGGGTGGGATGGGCCCCCTAATCCAATATGACTGGTGTCCTGATAGAGAGGGGATTTGGATACAGAGGCGGATATGCACACGGGGAGAATTTCATGTGAACTTGAAGGCAGAGATTGGGGTGACACGTCTACAAACCAAGGGGCACACAGGATTGCTAACAAACCACCAGGATCTAGGAGAGACACCTGACATAGATTTCCTCTAGCAGACTCAGAAGGAACCAGCCTTGCCAACAACTTGATCTTGGACTTCTAGCTCCCAGAAATCTGAGAAGATAAATAAATTTTATTTTTACTTGCTTCCTTTTTTAAGCAAACTAGGTAGCTAGCTAGAGACAAGATAAGGAACATGGTGTCTGAATGTTTGTGCTGGTGTGTGGGTAGGCGTGCTGGTTTGTGTAAGGGGGGGAATGGCTGGGTGTCTGGCTTACCTCTGAAGTAGGATTGTGTGCAGGAAAAGGTGAGAAAAGACAGCATATTGGATTTATCTTTTTCTCTATATTGAGTTCATATTATCAGTATTACACTTCATATTACATTATATTTAAAAAATACTTAATTATCCTATTTGCATGATAAATAAAATCTACTGAAAATGGGCACATGACAGTCCTTACGTTGAGAAGTATATTCGAAGAAACTGCTTTCCTCCTTACTGAGAGAAATGTTAAGTTGCGAAATATTCAAGCTATTCTGAAGAAGTAAACAAGCTTCCTGACCTAATGATTTGCCTCAATTTTCCACTTTAGTTGCAGTGCTGAAATTTTAATTGCCAAAAGGTATACATGTCCCAGTTGTTAAGAAGAAAACCACAGGCCCGAAATGATGTCACTTACTTTAAGGACCCAGGTCAGTCAGTGGAGTCTTAAAACCTCCCCTAAGCACAGTATCACCACTACCCTCCCCCTCCTGCCCCCTGACCTTTCACCAAGCAAACTGGAATTTCCTGGTTAGCACTAGGAGATAATCCCTCCGTAGGCCCCTTCCGTTCCCTTTGGAGGGTGAGCCCCCTGAAACAATGCATTCCTTGCTAATAAATTCCTTTTTTTCACCCTCTTTTTGCCTGTAAAAACCTCCCGTTCTGCAGAGTTCTGTGGAACTCTCTTCTACTTGCTCCTGAGGGGGGATGGGGACACTGTCCTAGTAATGAATCATTTAACATAGTTATCTGGCGCTTTACATGTACTCAGCGGAATTTTGCTTTTTTAACACAAGTGTTTAGGTATTTGTGGATAACTGATCATTTCTACTCTTATTTTTAAGTGCCTAAGAAGTTTTTTATGTCAACCCTAAAAGCTTCTTTTGTTGGCTTTTAATTCTATAGCAAAATTTCAAAAATAAAACAAAGGAAAAAAAAAACCTGAAGTTACTGAAATAACACGGTGGTTCTCCTGTATTTAATAATAAAGTGCAGAAACAACATTCTTAAAAACTCTCCACTAACCTAAGACAATTCGATCACAAATGAAAAAGAAAAATTGGAATTGCTAATTAAAAGTGGGCTTTGTTTTTTATTCTTTTTTATAATTTTTTAATTTTTAATTAACACATAATATATTATTAGTCCCAGGGCTACAGGTCTGTGAATCGCCAGGTCTACACACTTCACAGCACTCACCATAGCACATGCCCTCCCCAGTGTCCATAACCCCACCACCCTCTCCCTACCCCCTTCCCCACCCGCAACCCTCAGTTTGTTTTGTGACATTAAGAGTCTCCTACGGTTTGTGTCCCTCCCGATAAAAGTGGGTTTTGTTTTAACAGGAACATCATTCATCAGTGTACGTTCCAGTCAGTGCCTTTACATTCGGTTATTTGAAAATAGCCTAAGAAATGCATGCTTACCAGTTTCTCAAAGTTCAGCCTTATATGGATGAAAATCTCAATGCATATATTCTTTGCCAAGAATGAGAAATGCACCTTTTAGCTTTTAAATTACTCTTTTAAAAACACGAATATATATTGAGGAAAGATTCATTGCCTGGTAGGTCAAGTGGTATTAATTCCTTTAGATTTGCTTCTTTTTAGATATATATCCTCTTGGAAAATCCACTTTTGATGTTTATCACTGTATGTCATCTGCCACTATAAACTAAAGATTTTTTTTAATTAAATTAGCAAATAGAGTATATAACTTTCTTGCACTTTCAAAGATGTACTCCTGAAACAGCATCCAATATTTCTGAAATGACAAGTGAATGGATATTATATTGCATTCAGCCATAAACAACTTCACAGTCCAAATAAAATCTACCCTGTAAATTTTGTATTAAAATTGAATGTCTGTTGGAAATTTATATTTTCCCCAGAATAACTAAGGGCATTTTTTTCTGCTTCTATGATTGAGAGTTATATTAATCGTACAAGGATTATCAATTTTCAGGTTCATACAATAATATTAAAATGCTGTCTAAAAATCTCATTGAAGGTAGTGTCACCTAAGGCTCTCTGGTTTTTGAGGTGGACATAAACTACTAGCCAGTAATGGATGTCTGTGTTGTGCAAGTGAGTGATTTGTTTCTAGGCTCAGTAAAAGGAGTCAACAGAAAGAGAGGGATGAGATATGTGATATCTGGGATAATGGATGGGGCACATTTTCAGAGTTGACAGGAGGAAATGATGAAGAGAACTGTGTGTGGAAAAGGCAGGCATCGCTGAGATCTCCCTTAGGAAGAGGAGCTACTGTGAAAGGAGACCAGAGAGCATTTTGAAGTTGGAAGAATGGAGTTTGTGAAACACTTGCAGGTCTGTGCTCATCTAAGGACATCCAGGAGCAAGGAAGGTCATGAGTTGGAGGATATGAAGATGATGTCACTGGAATTCTAGGGAATTTAAAAAGAAAGAGAAAAACACAACAGAGTCTGACTTCCAAATGTTGAGCAAAACTGTGGCAACAGGTGATACTAGAAATTATAAATTTGCAGAGGACTGAACTTGCGGCAGTTGATATCTTTTGGCATTTTTACCAGAACCCCAGAGAGGAGAGACAGGGGGTCACTCAGGTTTGGGGACTGTTGTGATAGAAACAGCCGGAAGTCAGCAGATGAAGGATCCTAGGTGAGACAGTCATCGCTACCAAAGTCCTGGCTGGAGATCATGGCAGTGGATGGAGAAGCCCAGAAGAGTGGAGAGACCCCCAAGGGCACCTGTCAGAAGAGGCTGGAGGCAGTTTAGCGGAAACAACTGGAAGGGGGACAGGAAGCTTCTGCCCAAAGGAGCCCTCTCGAGTGTTGATGAGATTAAGGTGGTTCAGCCTGAGTTTGGAATGAAGTGTACGTCGAGGTTATTAAGTTAAACCCTACTGAGGACTATGCTATTTTAACCGAAAGATTTCCTCCATATGATTTAACCTAGCTGTGTACCTTACCCTTGAGTTTTGAAAATCTTCATTAACCGTCTTGCTTACTTAGCATGCTTCAGAGCTCACAGGAGGCGGATGTCACCTGTGGCGATGTCCCTCCATCATGCTGAAGCTACGGTTATTTCCTATGGTTCTGGTTATTTCCTAATTGCTGATCCTACTCTGCAGGCTGGGCATTCTCTCCTGGGGGGAGAGAATACTACAGCTGTGGCTTATGTCTAAGGAGCATAAAGCAAGGCACAAAAGTCTCTCATTCAGGCTGCATTAATGTAATTGGACTTCACTCCCGAACCACAAGGACCATCTTTCAAAATGGTCTATGTTCATGAATCTGTCCTTTTATTTATTTATTTATTTTCCCAAATCAGTTCCATTTTTAAGTTAACTGTAGGAATGAAGTGTGCCTACAGCAGCAGAGACCAACCTTTCTCTATGGTCCTTCTGATGCCTCCTTATGTTGACGGTCATGAGCAGCGGTTACAGCCGAATTATTCCAGGAGATGACTCACTGCTATTTGGGTTCTGATCATCCTCTTATGTTCACAACATTTGACAAGCACATTTCAGTGATGAAAAACAATAATGGGCTTTTATTAATCAGGTGTTTATCAGTGGTGGGTGCAAACAACAGCAGCCTGGTGCTTTCAGGTGTGTGACACTGGACAACCCTCAAAGCCAAAGTCAATGTTAGCTAATCACAAAGGCTCCTTCCCCAGGAGCCATAACTCTTATGTTCCCTTTAACTATTAATACAGTTACTTAAATTGTTCTGGCTCTACCTCATGCCCAAAGGTATAAAACAGTCCATCAGATAGTTTAATACATAATCCTTCATTGATATTCAAAACTCCTGGAAGAGCAGAACGTGGAGTCCTGCCAACCCCCACAACCCTGGCATTCCCTGTAGCTACTCTACATAAAAAATTAAGCAGCCTTTTAAAAACGCAGCAGTGTGCCGCAACGGCTTCCTGAGATGCATTATTTCCCTTTCCCAGGGAGGACTGGAGCAAATTTCCAATAAATCAAAAAGTTGGGACAAACCCTCATACTATTTCATTATAATGATCCCAAGCATTCCAGATCTTTCTTTCTTCCAAGGAAGCCACTTAGACACAGAGAGAGGGTGTGGTACCTGCCTGTAGCTTGAACACCGAGAGTTCCTTACACTTGGAGTTGGGTTAAAGAGGACTGCACGTTAAACAGAATCGGTTTCATTGGTAAATCATATTATATGACAGGGGAGCTTAACCACTTCCTTAGATTTTCACATTTGTTTTCATAAAGGTCGAAGCACTGTTTGGGGTTATATATATATATATATTCCGATAATGATATCCTTACCATTTCCTATTTTGTACGTCTGGTCTTGTCCCTATTTTCGTAATCAAGTTGGCTGGTAACTTGTCTTTTTATAAATATTTCCAAACCCTAGCATATCTCATTAATTAAGTCTGCTGTTTTATATTCTCCACATCACTAATTGTTTTTACTTTTATTTCCTTCCTCATGCTTTCTTATGGTTTATTTTGTTGTCTTTGTCTGATTTTTTTTTTTGAGCTGAGAATTTAATTGGTAATTGAGCATGTAAATGAGCATGTAAATGCTCATGCTGATAAGCTTAGTGCTATTAACTTCCCCCGATCATAGCTTTCTGGGGTATGGTGTTCTCATCATTTTAGTTTTAGTTTAGAAAATTCTGTAACTTCATCTTTAATTTCTTCTTTCACCCAAGTGTTGTTCGGTAGGTTTATTAATTTCCAAGTGGAAAGGCCTTTGTGTTTTAATTTCTAGTTTCATGGCAGATCAGAATGTGCGGGTGTTTTCTACATGATCTCACACACATGTGCGCACACACACAGGTCCCATGCACATGTGAGAAATGAGAGTAACTGTGAGGTCAGGGTGCACATTAATACATGTCCGTGAGATGTATCGTACTGACAGTGTTCATCAGGTTTCTGACCTCCTACAAGTTGTTTGCTCACTTGGTCTGTCTTCTTCTGCGAGACGAATGGTCACATCTATTAGCGCGCATCCAGCCATATTTCCTTCCGTCTGCTGAAGCGGTTGCGTCATAACGCTGTACCGTATTGTATTATATTTATATAAACACTGTGATATATCGTATTTGCTGTGTTACTTGGTTCATAAGCATTCACACACATTATACTTAGTGGATGGCGGCTTTGGGGTGAGAAAGTATGCTTCTGGATTACAGTTCATGTGTTTTGGCTTAAACTTACTTTGTCTGATGTCAGGATAACTGCTCTCTTTGAGTTTCCATTTATTTTGTATAACTTTGTCCACTTCTTTGCTTTTGGTCCCTTTGAATCGTTTCTATCAGGTTTGTTTCTCATATGGACCATCTAATTGAGTCTTTCTTGATAAGCCAGATTGAAAATGTCTCTTTTCCTTCCAATGGTTGAGTTAACTCCATCTACCTTCATTGAGATGACTGACGTATTCAGTCTTTGTCATAATATTTTACAATTTTGTGTATTGTTATATTTTTTATGTTCTTTCTCCACCAAAGGTAATTGCCTTTTCTTCCTTTTCTTTTCTGATTTTAACCAACTCTCTTTTCATTACTTCTTCATTTTTGTCCATGTCTGTCCTTTTTTTTTTTAAAGATTTTATTTATTTATTTGACAGAGAGACACACACAGAGAGAGGGACAGCAGCAGGGGGAGTGGGACAGGGAGAAGCAGGCCTCCCACCAAGCAGGAAGCCCGACATGGGGCTCCATCCCAGGACCCCGGGACTATGACCTGAGCTGAAGGCAGACGCTTAATGACTGAGCCACCAGGCGCCCCCATGTCTGTTCTTTGTTTTTCAATTTCTAGTTCAAGCTTCTTTTCTCAACACACTCAGACATTTGTTTGCATATATTTATTTCCATGAGGATTATTGTCTTAGAGTTTTACTCTTTCCATTATTATTTCTGTGAGGAGAGTTTTCTTCAGTTGATTTGTGGTGAATTTTGTTTTCTAAGACCTGACAATAATACCACCTTGTTAATTCTGTAATTTTGGGATACTTTACAAGATTCTTAGTTTAAACACTTGCCTACCTGCCAGAGTAGCCACGTCAAGACACTCCAGTGGGTTATTTGTTGTTGGTTTTTTTTTCATGGAAAAAGTATTGCATGTCCTTTATCTCTTTGACTCTTTTCTGTTCTGCAGAACTCTAAATACCCACCTTTAGTTTGGTGCCCTTTTCCACCCAGTGCTGAAGAGGCTTTCTCCTTCCAGTTTGCCTTTCTTCTCCCCAAGGCTGCTCTGTGTCTTGAGGAATGCCTCTTCCAACAGCATGTACCATTGTCTCTTCTGTGAGGTTCATGGACTGACCTACCCAGACACATTTTAGTACTTTTGTACATAATGCAAACCTAGTCTTTCTGGCAATAGTTTCGGATCACACTTCATCTTCTGATAGTTTTCTTCTTCTCTCTTTTTCAGAATTTATTTTTGCTCTATTTTTGCTCCCCAAAAAGTCCTTTAAGTAGCTTGTTAAATTCAGGGGTAAGGGGAAAACATGGGAAATGACAGATTGAAATTTATTGATTTTTTTTTTCCTGTTTACTTATAGATATTTTGAAGTTTGGGCAAGTTATTCCGAGGACACGGTTTTCGTGTAGCTATATCCCCCCTTCTGTTCCACACGATCTTTGGAGAAAACATGAGAGACAGGAATGCAGTGTACTATTGTTTTATCCTGCTGCCTTGTTACTCCTTTTGTTACTGTTCCACAGATGCCATGGGTCTGCACCTTTCCTTAGAAATCTTTTTTTCTCTCTGTTTTCCACATCAAATAATTTCTACCGACCTATTCTACATGCACTGTCGCTTTTCCTGAATCACCTCCATTCCAGTGTCAAGACCATCCGTTGACAATTTTTAAAGATATTGTATGTTTACTTAAGAAATTGGATTTTTTACTTTCAGCATTTTTATTTATTCTTTTTTCATGTTTTTTCCCTCTGAAAACATTTCTTTTTTATTTTATTTATTTATTTATTTATTTATTTAAAAGATTTTATTTATTTATTTGACAGAGAGAGACACAACGAGAGATGGAACACAAACAGGGGGAGTGGGAGAGGGAGGTTTCCTTCTGAGTAGAGAGCCTGACTCAGGGCTGGATCCCAGGACCCTGGGATCATGACCTGAGCCAAAGGCAGATGCTTAATGGCTGAGCCACCTAGGTGCCCCAAAACTTTTCCTTTTTAAATTAATCATGAGCACAGTTACAATAGCAATTTTACAAATCGTTGCCTCCTGATTCCCACATCTGTCAACTCTGGGTCAGTGTCTCCCACTGATTTGTTTCCTAATGAAAAGCAACCTTTTTTTCATATATTGAGTAATTTGGGATTGTATCCTGGACAGGGTTAAAGTCATATGCAGAGACTCTGTTATTGTCTGCTAAAGACTGTTGGGTTTTTACTTCTTTTACTGGGTAATTAACTTGATTGGACCCAAACAGCAAAGTCTGTCTTTTCAGCACCAGCCCACATTCAGCTTACTTCTTCTAAGTCTCGTTCGCACGGGTGCTTAGATTCTGCACCATTTACACATCATTTAGTAATAAAATGCCTGCTCTCCCGTGCCTTCAGATAGGTTTTTTTTTAAATTTGTACAATATTTATAGTTATGTGTCTTAGAATCAGCCCAGTACGAACTTCCTCTTTTGTTACCGAAACTGGAGCCTAGCATTACTTTTTGAAGTAAAGATAATCCAAGTCCAAAGAAAAAAAAAAAACTTACATGAGAGATTTTGTTCCCCCTGTGGGAACGATGTTCATAAGATCATCAAAGTTAGCAATGCTAACCCATCTACCACAACGAGGAAAACCTGGAATTATTTTTTAAAAATCCCCCGTAATTGGATTTCTGTCTTTGAGCCGTAAGATCGGGAGGCAATTCTCGGCAGGAATCTCGGGGTTTTGTACTCTCAGCACAAATGGGAAATCGGTGAAGCGCTACTTTGCATTTCCAAACGGTCATCTCTCTTGCCGTTTGTAAGAGTGTAACGTTTCTAGTTCGGGCTTGTAACTAGAGTCATAAGCCAGGGGTGGTACCCCCTGATTTTACCCCATGAAGTTTTGCACCTTAAATGAAGTAGTACTTTGCCACCATGTCAGTGTAATTACTAGTATCTTTAAGAGTGATAGACACATGACTGATGAATTTGTGAATACTACATCTGAAACTAACGATGTAGTATATGTTGGCTAATCGAATTTAAATTGGGGAAAAAAAGAGTGATGGGACTTTTGAACTTCAGATTTTGTGTTTCTCAGGATAAGCCCACTACTACAGCTGCCCAGATAATTTCGACAAGGACATATAAAATTAAAATCAGTCACAATTTCATCACATTTTATTCTTATGATGCATTTTCTCAAACCTTTTACAACTCAGAGTAACTTTGGTAAGGACATGAAGAAATGAGGCTCAAGTAAGTTAAGAAATTTTTAACTGACAGTTTTGGAACTTGAACAAAGTTCAAGTTCCAATACAGACAATGTTCTAGTTCACTGTCCTTCCCTTTCCCCTGAGGAAGGATGCCATGCTCAGTGTCAACTAATATGGAAAATTATTTACTTTGTAATCTTCCCATCTCTACAAATATAAAATAAAGTAAATTACCCTTAACCACCAGATTAAATGATATTTACTTTATTTGTTTTTTCTGAATGGTGTTTGGCTGGGGCAGGGGAAACCATGATTTGGCAGCCTGGTTTTTTTTTCCCTATTTATTTTCTTGTTATTTCCTGTCTACTTATTTTCTTATTTTGTTTCTGCTGCTGATACTAAAGGGAAGACAGGTTGTTAGGCATACTGCTGTGTTGTAAACACAACTTGAATGAAAGAAATGGGGAATCAATGTGCACAAGTGGAAGGGACTGGTGCTGTACCTATGGAAGAGGTCAATGCCTTAAACATTTTAATTAATTAAGGGGAACTAAGATATATGCATGTACCTTGGGTAAATGTGGCTGTTCATTTTTGTTTTTGATTGAATAAGACCAACGATGAGACATTTTTATGGAGTTGTGACTTTACGGTAGGATTAGTGATACACATAGAAAGCAAAAAAAAAAAAGGGGGGGGGCAAAGTAAAATTAGTACTCTTGGCAGATTTATAAAAGTAGAGTAGATCATGCTGTTGATTCTTGAGTCATCTTTCCCATGACTAGGAAGTGGACATATTTAATAAAGAAGCAACTTCAGGTTGTTTTGCTGCTTTATATCTCCATGTGTTCAAGAGCATGCAGGTGTGAAGCAACACTGTTATTGTTCACAATTCCTTCTGCACTCTGGACATATCATTGTCAGAATATTACATCTTAGCTAAAGAACACTCAGGCCATGGAAACCAGATAGAACACGTATCTCAGTAACACACGCATGTCTTTTCAAAGGAGGAAAAGAGATTCTTGACACTCTTGGTTGAGACTTCTGAGGATATGTTAGAATGTTTATAAATTGCCAGGAATAATTTTCACTAAGAAGATTGATAGCTTCAGTGAGGACAAATATCTTAAGAAGATGAGGCCACTGGTCAGTGTTCACTTGAGCAAAATACTTAGGAACTCTGAGCGTTTTTAAAATCATAACAGAGCCATTAGGCACCCTGCACATTCTCGAGAAGACAAAGAGCCACCACCTACCACTGCTTGCACATTCAAAAGTATATTTTTTATTCAAATTTGCAGTTTAATATGTGAAATTTTTTCTTATTATTTAAAAGAAAGGAAGAATTCAAGAATATAAGAGGAAGAAAGAGCATTGCTCCTGTCTTTACTACAAGAAAAGTCGAGCGACATGCAAATTGATGACTCTAATCAAACCCATCAGAGAACTGAAGTTGGAGGGCAAACTAACCCAAAACCTAGACAGAAATAGTTGCCTGCAAGAAGAAACAGCATGCAAAGCAATAATAGGGAAGCTGTTCAGTGTTTGTAGTTTATATCAAAACTAAAATGTATAAGAACAATATACAATGGATGGCATAGAAGAATGAGAAATGAGCACATTTCTTATGCTACAGGTTAAGAGGTATGATATTATTTGATTATTAACTCAAAATCATTGAAATGCATGTATCATAAAAACTAGGGCAACCATATAAAGTTTTTCAAAGATGTGTGAATACTAAGTCAATTAAAATAAAAATAAAATAATAAAAGTGTTGAACTCTGAGAAAATGGAAAAAGGAACAAAAAAGAAAAAACAGGACAAATAGAAAACATCTAGCAAACAGATAACAGACAAGGTCAATAAAACCAAAAGCTGATTTTTTCAAAGGATAAAGAAAATTGACAATTGTAGTTATTCTTTTCAAGCAGACAAAAAAAAAAAAAGAAGAAGATACAAATAAAATTAGAAATGGAAGAGGAGACATTATGACTGATACCACAGGAATCATTAGGATCATAAGAGAATACTGTGAAAACTATGCCAACGAATTGAACAACTGAAAAGAAATGGGTCAATTCTTAAAAATATACAATTCACCAAACTGACTCATGAAGAAATAGAAAATCTAAGCAGAGAGATCACTATTTAAGGAGATCGGGTCGGTGGTCAGAAACCTCCCAACAAACAACAATCTTGGGCCAGAACAGATTCACTGGTGAGTTCCACCAAACATTCAACGAATTAATACCAATGCTACTCAAACTCTTCCAGAAAATGAAAGAAGACAAACACTTCCAAATTCATTTCATAAGATCAGCATTACCCTGATACCAAAACTAGGTTAGAACGCAACAAGAGAACAACATATAGGCCACTATCCCTAATGAACATCAAGGCAAAAATCAACAAAATATTAGCAAATCCAATTCAGTAGTACAGTAAAAGGATCATGCTCCATGATCAAGTGGGATATATTCTAGGGTAAATGGTGGTTCCAATCCACAGATCATTTCGTGTGATACCCCACATTCACAAATGAAGGATAGCAGTCATACGATCATTTCAATAGATGCAGAAAATGCATCCACGGACAATTTCAACATCCACTCACAATAAAGACTCTCAACAAAGTAGAATAGAGGGAACCTGATAAGCCCACAGCTAACATCATACACGATGGTGAAAGCTAACAGATTTTTCTCTAAGATCAGAAACAAAATAAGGAGGATGTCCATACCCAATGTAGCATTGGAAGCCCTAGCCAGAGCACTTTGGCAAATAAAAAAAAATAATAAAATACATCCAAATTGGAAAGGAAGGTGTAAAACTGTCACAATTTGCAGATGACATGATATTATTTATAAAAAATTCTACAGGGTGACTGGGTGGCTCCATCAGTCAAGCATCTGCCTGTCTGCCTTTGGTTCAGGTTATGATCCCAGGGTCCTGGGATCCAGCCCCATGTTTGGCTCACTGCTTGGCGGAGGTCCTGCTTCTCTCTCTCCTCTGCATTGTGCTCTCTCTTGCTATCTCTGTCTAACAAATAAATAAAATCTTTAAAAAAATAAATAAAAATCCTAAAGTCTCCACTGAAACATTTTTTAGAACTAACAAAAAATTTCATTAAAATTGCAGGACACAGGGACCTGGATGGCTCAGTTGGTTAAGTGTCTACCTTCCACTCAGGTTATGGTCTTGGTTGGGTCCTGCATCAGCTCCCGGCTCCCCAGGGAGTCAGCTTCTCCCTCTTCCTCTGCCACTCACTGTCTCCTGCCACCACTTGTGCTCTCTCTCTTTTTCTCTCAAACATATAAAATCTTTTTAAAAAATTTAAAAAATTAAAAAAAGAAAAGAAATTACAGGATACAAACTCAAAATTCAAAAAACTGTTGCATTTCTATACATCAAATATTAACTCTCAGGAAGAGAATTTAAGAAAAAAATCCTATTTACAATTGCATCAAAAATAACAAAATACCCAAGAATAAATTTAACGAAGAAGGTGAAAGACTTGTACACTGAAAACTATAAAACATTGATCAAAGAAATTGAAAAGACACAAATAAATGAAAAGATATTCCATGTGTATGGATGCAAAGAATTAATATTGTTAAAATGACCATACTCTCGAAAGCAGTCTACTGATTCAATGCAATCCGTATTAAAATTGCAATGCTGTTTTTCACAGAAATAGAACAAACAATCCTAAAACTTGTACGGAACCACAAAGATCTCAAATAGCCAAAGAAATCTTGAGAAAGGAGAACAAAGCTGAAGGTTTGTGATTCTTGATTTCAAGCTATATTACAAAGGTGCAGTAATTGGAACAGTATGGCGTTGGCAGAAAAACAAACACAAAGGTAAAACAGAAATAAACCCACTCATATGTGGTCACTTTATAACAAAGGATCCAAGAACAGATAGTGGAGAAAAGATGGTCCCTTCAATAAATGGTGCTGGGAGAGAACTTATACAACTCACTAGGACAAAGCAAAAATTCAATAAAAAATGGACCATGGATGTGAATAGAAATTTTTCCAAAGAAGGTATACAATGACCAACAGCTGGAAGAGAAGGTGCTTGATATCACTGATCATCAGGGAAATGCAAATCAAAACCACATGAAACATTACCTCATACCTGATAAAATGCTCTTTTTTTTTTTTTTTTTAAGATTTTAGTTTTATTTGAGACAGAGAGAGATCACAAGCAGAGGGAAGGGCAGGGATAGAGGGAGAAACAGTTTCCCTGCTGAGCAGGGAGCCTGATGCGGGACACGATCCCAGGACCCTGGGATCATGACCTGAGCCAAAGGCAGAGGCTTAACCCACTGAGCCACCCAGGCGCCCCTCAATTGGCTCTTAAAAAAAAACAAAAAACAAACAAAACAGTAATAAGTGTTGGTGAAGACGTGGTATAAAGGGAATCTATGTGCCCTGTGGGTGGGAAAGTAAACTGATGTACTCCCTATTTGAAACAGTATAGAAGTTCCTCAAAAACACTTGGAAGTAAAACTATCACTCACTTCTGGGTATTTATTTACAGAAAATGAAAACACTAACTCACAAAGATATACCTACCCCCCATGCTTTTTGCATTGTTATTGACAATATTCAAGCCATGGGAGAATCTAGGTGGTCACTGATGGATGCGTGGATGAGAATAATATGGTATACACACACACACGCACACATGCACACTGGGATCTTATTCTGTGGTAAAACGAGGAAGTCTTGTCATTTGCAACACCATGGGTGGACCTGGATGGCCTTGTAAGGACCTATTTAGCCAGAGCGACTCCATCTTGGGCAAATAGCCACTTTGTTGTTTGTGCAGTAAACTTAAATTGACTCTCCCCCTTAGAGAAACTTACATAGAAACAAGTCTGGGAAGCCAGTAAAATGTAGTCGGCTAGTTCCTGATAACAGAGCCCAGAATACAAGGACGAGTCAGGCCAGATGGAGACATCTAATCAGTACGAAGTACTGTTTGTAATAGTAAGAAGGTCTTGCCCAAACCAAAATGACTCCATCTTGGGAAGGATGATGATCTTATTATTCACACTGAATATGTTAACTGACTAAGCCTTCCCAGAAAGTACTGTTTGTAGTGGTTCCTGGTATGGGGTAATCTTGAATAACAAGTCACCAGACCGGATGGAACCAGCCAATCAGCAAGAGACACACAAACCCGGTGGGTTGAGATACCAAGATATGGGGTACAGTTTCACCTAATAAAAGGTAGCCTGTAAGATTGGGAGGGGTCGCTCTCTTCGGAGGCGGCCGTGACGGTCAGTCAGTCAATTCTTGAGCCTGTAAGCTGGGGGTGGTTGCTCTCTTCAGAGATGGCCCTGGCCGGTCAGTTTGACTTCTAATGCTTGGCATAGAATAGAGCTTTGCATAACTTTAACTTTGCTTCAATCTCGTTCCCCTGGCCCATCAGTCTGATTTCTAGTACTTGGCATAAAATAAAGCTTTAAATAACTTTCACTTTGTCTCAGTCTCGTTTCATTTAATAAGAGACCTAAGAGCCTTATGCTATGTGTAATCAGTCAGAAAGAGAAAGACAAAGGCCATATGATCTCACTTCCATGTGCAATCTAAAACAGACAGACAAGCGAGCTCAAGGACACAGAGAACAGGTACGTGGTTGCCAGAGGCCACGGCATGGGGGGAGGCTGAAGGAAACGGGTGAATAGGGTCAAACAGCACAAACTTGCAGTATAAAATGAGCAAGTCATGGGCATGTGACGTGCAGTGTGCGGACTACAATTCACAATACAGTACCATATATTTGAAGGTTATTAAGAGAGTGCATTTTAAAAGCTGTCCCCATGGGGAAATTTTTTTGTGTGTGTGTGACTGTGTATGGTGATGGTTGTTAACTAGACCTTTTGTGTTGATCATTTTGCAATCCAGACAAATATCGTCATGTGGTACATCTGAAACTATATATTATTAACTGTCCACTATATGATAAATAAATAAAAAAATTGGTAATGTACTTCTTAAAGTAGCTCTACAAAACAATTTACTAGTGTATTAATTAGATAACTTTTGACTCCCAAATGAGGGTATCTGTAATACAGAATATATCAGCCTGGTTTGCCAAGGAGAAGAGTGTGTTTGATGTTTCCTTTTCTTAAGTACCAATAATGTCAGTAAGACTGTTTTGTTAGGCAGAAACCTAACTAGCATGTTCCGTTCCAAGCAGCTTTAATATTTACTGTAATGCCAAAGTGATGCTAACATTGTTTACAGATTGTGAGACATAAGGCTTGAACAAACTACTTGCCTATAATGAATTTCCTAATCACAGGAATGTTTATTGTGACATACATTACTATTCCCAATATTGAGCAAATACGATTAAGTTTTAACTGGGGAAAAAATGAAAAATAAGAAAACATGATCAGTTTAGTAGATGCAGTAAAAGATTTAACAATATTTAATGTCCATTCATGATATACTAAAAAAAGAACCCTCAGCAAGCCTAACCTTGTAAGGAAATTGGAACCTAATGATGGGCATTTACAAAACTTGCAGCCAACAGCATGTCTAATGGGGAGATATTGAATGCTTTCCCCCAAAAATTAGGAACAAGGAAGGACATTCACTGTCATCATTTGATTTGGGGCCATTGTTGTGCCCAGGGCCCAGGCTACTCCCAGGGCTCCCGCTGGCCCCAGTACCCACCTGTAATGCACCTGGGGACAGGAGTGGTACTCAGACTCCGCTTTGATGAGATGCCTGTGAGGGGCTCTGGCCAAGTCGTGCGTAGCACCATATCACTAGACTATCACGAAGGCTGACTCCATCTCATCCTCTCCCTGGGTCGGGAGAAAGATTTTTAGATAAGCTTCTCCCACAGAGGGGAGTGTGACCTTTTGCTCTCTCCAGGGCTGCCTGGGGTCTTGGCTGATGATCTCAGTTCCCATGGGTATGATGTGACTGTAGAAACTGACAGGGGTCTAACTCGGAGGAGAGGCTTCAGGGTGACTGACAATTTAAGAAAAGAAGCAATGATGATAGAAGAAACTCTGATAACAGCAGAGAATCACAGTAAGGCTTTAGACATTTCCATCAGCGTGTCACCCTTTTCTTCCTGTTAAAGGGAGCATTGGCTTTGTCTTATTGATCTGCTCTGGAATCAGGAGTGATCCGATTAGGACTGAGAGCATAGACAGGCTAGGCCTGACCTCCTGTCAATTAGCAGTTCCGATCTGGTTTGTGGAAAATGTGCCGCCTTGTCTATGAGCACATCTGTATGCAGGGAGTAGGCCACACTCTCAATAAAATGTGAGCTATTCTGATCTCCAGGTTCGCTAACAGCCATATCAACAAGCCATGGCTTTCGTCGGATGCTGGATCTGAAGGTTGGTTCTTTAACTATGTAAATGCTAGAACCTGTATTTTCCCTTCAACATGAATAACCATTTTTCTTTTTTAATATGAGTAATTAGCCAGCTGCCGAATGAGCTTTCTGCAGAGCAGGACAGCGCTGTGGACCAGACCTCGGAGGGATGTAAGGATGAAACCCTGGGATAAGGGGACTGTCACCAGGGTCCTGGGACTCTCTCCTCAGGCTCTGTGAGGAGGGGCGGGGAGGGGAAGCCAAGACCCTTTACCTCTTCCACCAGATCAACACAGCCTTACCAGCTTTCCTCACTGATACCAGGGGAAGGATTTCATTCAAACGGTGTGCCCTGCCAACAAAGACAAGTCACCACACCGGGTATAAGATCTTCTTCAGACTTCATCGACTTCAAAGAAGTGAGCACAATTTACCCAATAACAGCACCATCGATGCTGACAAATTAAAACGGGAATGGGGTGATCTTGATGAATGCTTCTAGCTACTCTCAGAAACTTAGAGAAGTTTAGAAGAATTTTCAGTTTTTCTTAATTCTCCAAGAACTGTATCTACCTTTTGATGTTCTCTTTCCCCCAGAGAATGTTACCGACAGAATTAAACTAGAGATGGGTATAGTTCCAAATTCAGGAGGCTTAGGGAGCCAGGAAAGTAGGGTCACCCCCCTGTTGCTGGACGGCTCAGAGACCCACTGGACACAAACAGAGCCTATCACCGCCCCCCACAATTAAAATAAGACCAAACCTCGCCAAGAAAACTCTACAGTGCACTTATTTACTGTCTGACTTGACACTTTTCTCTCTTAATAACACCCTAAAGTCATTTAAAGTCCGACAGAAGTCTAGATATGCATGATAGTATTTATGCAACTTTCCAAACTGATACCGTTTTATGGGACCGCATCTAAATAATTAGCAGTCTGGCAAATCTTTTATCTTTATGTGGCCAGAAATTTCCAGTGGTTGTTCAGCAGTGCGATCAATGATCCGGGAACACAGAGACGACCAGGCTGTGCTAAGGGACCCAACCTCTAGCTATTGCAATTCTACTGAAGATGAGAGAAAAAGTTGAAATTATTTGCGTCTTTCTAAAACTTAGAAACTGGTTCTATGTTTTCAGAACTGGCTCAGATTGTCTTGGTGTGTGAAGTGTACCTTTCCTGGCTGGATGGGCAGTAGTTTATTCCGCATGGAGTAGCACTGGGGAAAATGCGAAGAGCCTGCAGGAGTTAGACATGCGGGGGTTCCTCCCAGCCCCTATCTAACCAGCTCTCCTCTTGTACATCTGCCTCACAGCTAACACTTTTCGGGGCACAACCAAGATTCGAGTCCTGGGCAAGGTTTGCGAAAATTACATGAGTCCAGAAAAGACATACCCCTCCAGCCCAAATGGAACCAATGGATTACGGCCAAAGAGAGGATGGAGGCCTCCTCAGGGTCGGACGTTTATAAAGTCCCTGTATCCAAAGTTCTGGAATCATTTCTGGGTATTGCTTCATCTCCCAACATCCTTGTGACATGGGAGGACCCATTATTGGCCATCGTTAGATCTGTAAAGCAGAGCGGCAAGCTGTCGACACCAAGGACGACTCCCTGTCATGCAACCCGAGAACACCGTGGAGAAGTTCTGCGACCCCTTTTGCAGTCTGCTCAGTTTTGTGTCCTGCAACAGCACCACTTACTCTGTTATCTTCAGCTCAACGACTAGGCTGCAAAGGTGTCATGGCTCTGGATTTTTTAATAAGGGGGCATAGACATGACTGTCTGGTTTGTACTTAAAGCTGAAGGTAACAGAGGATTTGGTCCCAGTAAGGAAAAAAGAATAAGAGATGTGGATCCCACAGTTTTTTCAAAGCAAGCACGCATTGGCTACCTGCAAACGCAGAGCAAAATGTCAAATAATTCGTTGCTGAATTTGAGCAATGGGGGCAGTCCAACCCAGTGGAGGGACAGGAGCCAGAACCATCTCCAGGGCACCCCACCCTCCAAGGCTGGGCTGTGACCTGGCACCCACAGGTTGCGATAGCATAAACAGCTCCGTTCATCTCCTCAGGCCAGTTCAACCTTGAGGGACAAGTTCATGTACTTCCTTCCTTTGCCTGAGAAACGTTTTCGTGGGTTTCTGTCATTTTGGAGCAACTGGAGTTTTTGTCTGAAGGGAACTGTCTCTTCTTGATACGAGCATGCTCTGTGAATCATGCATTTTAATAATTTAATCTTCTTAACAAAAAGGAAATTTTTTAAAATTCAGGAATCTGCAAATACTGAGAACTGTTGGAAAATATTTACCAGAGAGTCTGACATAGTTTTGAATCATTTTAGTTTTAGTTGAGAAACATGAGGTCGATGGGAAGGGAGATCCCCCTTGCTAGCGAATGGTGTTGAACATCTTCCCCAAGCATGGAAGGGTCGGGGGCTCTGCATTTTTTCCACGAAAGATGCTTTGAAGGCACCGTACGTGTTTTAGCCTCCCTCCTGCCCACCAGATAAAACGCTGTGTAGAGGGCAGTTAAGGTCGGCTTGTCTGACGCAGTGAGGTGTCTCAGGAGGGGGGGCAGGTGGAGATGAAATCTCCCGGGATGCGGGCAGCGGCGTGCTTGCCCCAAGCTTCGGCAAGTCCGCGTGATACCAGCTGTTATCACCCAGAGGACTGAGCTGAGAGAGACCTTGTCTCTGTTGGCTGCCAGGCAGGAGGGGAAGCCCGTAATCCCAGAGGCAGCCGCACCAGGGGAGTGAGGTTGGAAAAAGCTCCGCAGTAAGAACTCCCAGACCTTCCAGGGCGGGCAGGGCAGGCAGGAAATCCAAAGCTGGCGCAGGTGCGCAGGGGCGGTGGTGGAGGGGCTCGCTGGGGCAAATCAGGAAGCAGAGAGATGCTGGTACGGGGGAGGGCAAATGCTGGGATGTCGAGCCTACTGTGGCTGAAAGTGCTTCAGGCCTCGGCCTGCTGAGACTCAGCAGCCCCCTTGTTTGTGCAGATCTCCGGGCTACACATCACAGGCTCAGAGTAATTGGGTGGCATGAACAAGCCGCAGACCGTTTTTAAGGAAGTTCAGTCTTATTACGTATGAGAAAATGCAGTAATGAAGGAGCAGGTGACCAATTACTGGAGAAAAGGTCCTCAGGAGACCGGCCTTCATCACTGGATAGGAAAGATTTTTTTCTCAGCCCCATCAGCTGCTTGTGTACAAACACAGGATTCTCAGGAATTTAAGCATCCTGCACAATTATGCGTTCTTTTCTCATTTCAACACTCTGCCTCACCTCCTATCTTTTATCAAGGTTATATTTTTAATGCCTAATGCCATACCCCCAAATCCCCCCATCTTTTTTTTTTTTTAATCAGTTGGACTTTAGCCAACAATAGCTTTCCTGCCAGGACTTAATTTCTGAGGCCGGCATTCACTTTTTTGCAGGTCCGTAGGGAACATCACCAGGAGAGGGAAACTGGGCCCTGCTGGGAAACCCTCAGAGCCCGCAAAGCGAAGGGCGTCTCAGTCCTAACGAAACCTGATGGTTGCGTGTCTTTCGAAAGTGGAATCTCTAGTCACAGGTGTGCGAAGCTGCGGATGGGTTTATATTGAATTTGCTGAGGAAGAGCCATCTTTCTTCAGTGACATCCCATTTCCAGTGTCTCGGCCGATCATCAGTTTTCCTCGGAAGTCTGACACAAGTTATGATGTCTGGGCAGGAATCAGGAAACGAGCCTCCCTTCCCATGGGCTGTGTTTCCAACAGTCCCAGAGCAGCTTCCACAGAAGGAAACTTCTGGGATCATGACAGGGAAAGAGGACAAGAAGTTTGTCCATGGTAACGGAAACGCTGCAGGGACTGGGGTGGTGACAAGCCACCTTCCTACCCAATCCAGGGCCACAAGACGTGTCCTGGATGTTCCCTGAAGGACTCCTGATGCCCATGCTAAAGTGCCACGGCCACCCGCACTACAGAGCTCAGGCACAGAGGAACGTCCGCACCCTAGAATCTCTTGTGCCTTGGTCAACAGTGAAATCCTCTACCACTCCTCCTGCTGCAGGACCTGCAAAAGGACAAGTGGGTAGAAGATCAGCCGAGGAAAGGCGGGGGTACTGGGAGCTGGAAAGTGTAGACCACCACAGGGCATCTGGCCCCTGGTACCTCCTCAAAGGAACACCAGACGTAAATGAAGCCAGACTTGGTGATGCCAATTAGACTGGAAGAAGCTCTGGGGTTCAGAGGAGTCCTGCATACCGCCCGGGAGTGTGAGAAGGTGGGGAGGGGCGGGCGGACAATTGTCTCCAGAAGGAAAGAATCAACCCTCGGGGATAATCCTCTCCTTCCCATCCCGAAAAAAACAGGAACCACAAATGCAATCTCTCCCGGAAAGAGCTGTAATGGGCCTCAGGGAGTTGTTCTTGTCTTAGGAGGCTTCACAAAACCTCTTCGCCAGGCAGGGAGATGGTGCTCAAGGGGTCCTTGGTTTGCCGTCCAAGGTGCTCAGGTCAGGATCCTCAGTGCCCTGTTTCCTTCCCGGCCTGGATGGCCCATCTGTGTGGCTCCGCCTGCAGCTCGGGCCCCCACATCGGCTCCTTCCAGCCCCCTCCTCCCAGATGTCTCCCAGGAAAGCTCACCAGAGAATCCCCATCAGCTGCAAGGCTGGCCCCAAACAAGAGGCTGTTTCCCCAAATGCTGGATCCCGCACGGTATTTGTTCTGAGAAGCTTTCTTGTGTTTCGATCATTAATTTGGCCTCATCTAATTTGGGTGAAACAGTCGCCACTATGGTGGTGCTGGGGGTGGGCTTCGTCCTTCCTCGGAAGGACCAGGCCAGCGCGCCCCCTCTCAGCTGCCGTGGCCAAAACCAGCCCCGCGAATCAGACCCGCAGGAGCTGCGCTGGAGCTGGCTTCCTCCGTCTGGCTTCGTCTGTCTGGCTTCATCCGTCTGGCTTCGTTCCTCTGGCGGCAAACATGCGCGCTGCGGTGTTGGCCACGGCTCCTGTCCCGTTCACTCCGTGCGCCCCGCTTCGCAGAGCCCCGCAGCCAGCGCTCCCCACTGCGTCCCGGCTTCTAGGTTGAGTCCCAGGGACACAAAACGCAGGACGCACGGCTGCGTTTAGCCAGAAAATGTTCCGAATCAGTCAGTCCTGTCTGCGGGGCCACCGCTCCGTCCCACCTCCCCCTCCTTCCAGGGCCGGCGCTTTGGAGGACCCCACGGGGTGCTGCCCACTCCCACTCCCCGGCACCCAGCGCGGTGGGTGGGACCCTGCGTCCCTCTGCCTTCCCAGAGCGCTGCCCCTGCTGGGGTCTCCTGCCCCCCCCATCGCGGGCGAAGGCTCAGCTGCTGCTTTTGGGGGGCTCCCACCTGGCAGAGGACAGGGGTTCATTAGCAGATCAATTGCAGATTGCACACACAGGAAGAAAGAAAGAAAGAAAAAGAAAGAAAGAAAGAAAGAAGGAAAGAAAGAAAGAAAGAAAGAAAGAAAAAGAAAACGAACAAGGGTGGGTTAACAGTATTAGGGAAGGGAGAGAGGACAGAGACAGTAGGATGGGCTCCCCAGAGAAGATGACACTGGATCAAGACCTCAAGAAGAGGGGAGAAGGGGCGTAGAGAGGGGGTGGCGGCCTCTGCTTGAGATTCTCTTCCTCTCCCTCTGCTCATCCCCCTCTTGTGATGCTCTTTTTCTTTCAAATAAATAAATTTTTAAAAACTCACTTCCTATTGGCCAGACACAATCTTATTATAATATTAGTAAACATATTCCAAAATATAAGACAAAACAATATTCTCTTTGCACAGGTTCTAGTCCTTGACACGAAATAGTTTGTCCTCTAACTTGTAAAATGTTTACCGGACTGAAAACTGAACCAGTAAAGCCATAAAGGTCTGTGGGTATGAAACAAGTCTTAAGAGCACGCACAGAGAACAACCCCCGCTAGCAGATGGGTTCTGTGACCATTGGGGATGCAGACCTGGAGCTGCCTGTTCAGCTTGTTTGGTAAATCCACTACCCAGAAGCCACTGCCCAGATGGTTCTGGAAATGAAAACCATGGAGCTGGCCGGCAGGGTGGCCCAGGCCAGGGCACCCACAGAGGCAGGAACAGGAAGAAGGAGAAAATGGGCCAACATTATAGGATGAGAGCAAGAGGATTTCCTAGGAGCCCAAGAGCTGCTATTGACCCAGCCTAGTACTGACAAAACCAAGATTCTGTGAGGCTGTCCTTGACCCAGGACTGGGGTGGCCCGGGGGCTAACTCTCCCCAGGAAGGCTGGCCGTCCCTGGAGCCCTCTTCCAGGCTGACTCCTCAGAAGCCCCTTGTTCTTAGCTCTGCCAGTCTTGTTTCCTTCTCCTAAGACATATTGGAAGGATCCTTCCACTCCTACATTCAAGTCTAAAGCCCAGGAGGCGGGATGACTTTTCTACAAAGTCTGTGTGTCCAAATGCAGAACCTAGTACGTTGAGGACATTGACCTAAGTGCCTTCTACAGCAAACTAAGGAGCCTTTGGTCTTTGGGAAAATAAGGCTCTCTTATGTCAACCTGAAGATTAAATGATTCTCTCCCTACCTACCAGAAAGCGTCCTCAGGCATCCTAAGCATCAGAGAGGTTCTAGACAGCAGGGCGTTGATGAGGAATGGAAAAGGATACACAGTATCACCTCTTCCATATCACTAAAGTGTAGATTTAAGAAATACTAAGTAAGAAATTTGGTAAATCACATTTTATGGCTTTGGAGACATTTACGTTTTCAGGAAAGAGAAATCTTTAGAGCTTTTATCATTCCCAAATTGCCCCTGGGTCCAGCAGTCTTGAAATAGGAGGGTAATAGATGCACTAAACTGTAGACAGTGAATGGCTGTGCCAGGCTACAACTCTCATCACAAAGTAAAAGACTTAGGAATCAGATAAGTCCCACTGGGGAAGGATGGAAGGCGCTTCTGCAGTAGCCATCTCTGACTCCACAGCAGGAACATTACACACGGGCAGCCCTAAGTCCAAAGGGAACTTTAGGTGGGTGCATACAAATTCAGACATGACCTCCCCTGAAGACAAACTAAGCTGAAAGCAGGTGCCAGCATGCCATTTGGAGAAAATACCATGTTTGAAACTGTCAGCCCCAAAGAAGATATAATTGAAAGATAACGACTAACAGGTGTATTTATGAAATAAACCAAAATAGAAAGTAGAAAGTGTTTTGAACCAAAATGAAATGTGTGACATAAAATGCAACATCAGAACTTGTAGGATGTTGCTAAAGCTGTATTTAAAGGAGAATTTATAACACTAATTACTTATCTTGGAAGAAAGGTCTCAATGACCTCAGATTCTACCTTAAAAACCAAGAATAAAAAAAGCAAATTAAACCCATGGTAAATTAAAAAAAAATAGAAAATAATAAAGATCAGAGCAGAAACCAATAAAATAACTGCCATGCAGAAAATCAATGAAACAGAAAGTTGGTTTGTTGGAAAGATCAACCATATTGATAAACCTCTGGAAAAAAAAGGGAAACTTAAAGTTAATATTGTGAATGAGAGAGGTGACATCACCACAGATGCTATAAATATGAGAAAGAAAGGATCATATGAACAATTCTATCTTAATAAATTTGACAACATGAATGAAGTGGACACATTCCTTAAGAGACACCAACAACCAAAGCTCACTGAAGAAGATAGAAAACCTGGGTAGCTCTAAATTTGTAGAAGATGTTGCAGTTTCTGTACCCCAATGTTTGTAGCAGCAATGGCCACGGTCGCCAAACTGTGGAAAGAACCAAGATGCCCTTCAACGGACGAATGGATAAGGAAGATGTGGTCCATATACACTATGGAGTATGATGCCTCCATCAGAAAGGATGAATACCCAACTTTTGTAGCAACATGGACGGACTGGAAGAGATTATGCTGAGTGAAATAAGTCAAGCAGAGAG
>NW_019154096.1:777432-868019 GCF_002288905.1 Enhydra lutris kenyoni
GGAGAGGAGAATGGAGTTGAGGGAAATTGGAAGGGGAGGTGAACCATGAAAGACTATGGACTCTGAAAAACAACCTGAGGGTTTTGAAGGGGCGGGGGGTGGGAGGTCGGGGGAACCAGGTGCGGGGTATTGGGGAGGGCACGTATTGCATGGAGCACTGGGTGTGGTGCAAAAACAATGAATTCTGTTACACTGAAAAGAAATAAAACAAAAACAAAAACAAAAAACTTCCCGGACAAAGAACTCCAGGCTCTGATGATGTTGCTGGTCCACTGGACCAAAAAGTTGAGGAAAAGTGATACTAATGTACACAAACCTGGAAAATTGCAGAGGAAGAAATGTTTGCCATGTCCTTCTGTAAAGCCAGTATGACACTGACCCCAAACACAAAAACATTATGAGAACATGTGGTCCATATGCACAATGGAATATTATGCCTGCAGCACAAAGGACGAATACCCAACTTTTGTATCGACATGGACAGGACTGGAAGAGATCATGCTGAGTGAAATAAGTCAAGCAGAGAGAGTCAATTATCATATGGTTTCACTTATTTGTGGAGCATAAGGAATAACACAGAGGTCATGGGGAGATGGAGAGGAGAAGTGAGTTGGAGCAAATTGGAGGGGGAGATGAACGATGAGAGACTGTGGACTCTGAGAAACAAACTGAAGGTTTTGGAGCGGTGGGGGTGGGGCATTGGATGAGCCTGGTGGTGGGTATTAAGGAGGGCACGTATTGCATGGAGCACTGGGTGTGGTGCATAAACAATCTTGGAACACTGAAAAAATAAAATTAAATTAAAAAACAAAAAAGTTATAAGAAAAGAAGCAAAATAAAACTGTATCTATATCCCCAATGAACATATATTCAAGGATTATGAACAAAATTTTAGGATATCAAATCTGACAATATATGAAAATGACACTGCCTTGCAACCAAATGGAGTTTATACCAGGAGTTTAAACGGATTTAGAAATCAGTGTAATTCACCGATATTAATATATCAGAAAGAAATAGGAGGAAAAAAAACTTGAAAAAAAATTCAACATTCATTCCTGATAAAAATTCTTAGTAAACTTGGAATAGAAGGGAACTTTCTCAACCAGAATAAGAATATGCATGAAAAACCTACAATCAGTATAATACTAAGTGGAAAAAGGATAATTGTGTTTCCTCCAAGATTCAAGATCACAGGATGTGGATGTTCACTTTCCTCACTTCCATTCAAAATTGCATGTTGCAATCAGGCAAGAAAAAGAAACAAAGGGCACCCAGGTTGGAAATAAAAAATAAAACTTTCTTTGTTTGCAGGCAGCACAGTTTTGCTTGTAGGAAATTAATGGTATTTTTAGCACCATTGCTGGGCAGAAGCTAAGGCAACGAGAGCAGAGTTTATTCAGGAGCTCTTGCAATAGGGAAAGAGACCTTGGTATAGAACTGGGCTTACTTCTGAATATGGCGTGGGCAGTGAGGTTGTACGGCCACTGAGCAGGGTGGAAATCCACTAAGAGGAGACAACGGGGGTGAGGGGGAAGTGGGACTAAACTGATAGGGCAGGATTCTGGCTGAGGGCAGGCCAGGCTGATCAGACATCACCTGGGGCGGGAGGAATCTGATCATATATCCAGGGTGAGGGCTCCTTTCTAAACCTGAGTAGCAAGATTCTTGCTACATGGGGCCATGCAGGCCTGACCAGGACAGATGCCAATGCCGAGATCCAGAGGGACCTGGAGTTTAGTCAAGAATAGAGTCATGTCCATATCCACATACACATGCACTCACGCACACACACACACACACACACACACACACACACACCACACAACAGATACATATCACGCACACACAACACACACACATACAGAAGCAAACCACACAGACACACACACACACACAACGTATCACACATGTACATATACCACATACACCACACACACATACAAAGCTACAACAACTCGTAAGGGAGCTGAGAAGGTTTTCAGGATATAGGATTTATGTACAAAAGTCAGTTACACTCTAAGAGTCAGCAAACCATAGCGCAAATGACAAAACTGGCCCATGGTCTTCTTTGTATAGCATGTGAGCTGGGAGTTGTTTTTGCATTTTTTTGTGTTGGCGATAAAACTATCGTATTGGCCAATTTGAAGGCCTTTTTTCAGGAAGGTGGTCCATACAATTTTTTTGCATCTACATTTTAAAAGTTCTAAAGAAGAATATGGAACAATTACAATATGTGGCTCACAAAGCCTAGAGTATTTACTGCTAGCCTCTGTCCCCCTCCAAAATAAATAAATAAAGAACACACCATCCACTTTCTATACAGGTGAAACTAACATTCAGAAATTCAAATAAAAAATCATTTATGAATATCAAAAAATACAAAATATTTAGGAATAAATCCAACACAAGATGTGGATCTCTTGTACATGGAAAGCTAAGAAAAGCACAGCTGTGAGAAATTAAGGATGACCTAAATAAAAGGAAAGAAATAGCTTGTTTGGGAGTCAAAAGATTCAGTATTATAAAGTTGTTGATTATTCTCCAACTTTACAAACTCAACAGAATCTCAATCAAAACTCCAGTAGCTTTTTTGTTTTGTTTTTGTATAAGTTGAAAAACAAATTCTAAAATTCACATAAAAACAAGCAGGACTTGACACAACAGGAACAATTTCAAAAAATAAACAGGTGGGGTTATGGACATTGGGGAGGGTATGTGATATGGTGAGTGCTGTGAAGTGAGTAAACCTGGTGATTCACAGACCTGTACCCCTGGGGCTAATAATATATTATATTTTTATAAAAAATTAAAAAATTTTTAAAAATAAACAAAAGCCAAAATTGAAGGGCTAATGTGTCCTGATTTCAATGTTTATTACAAAACTATAATAACTAAGAGAATGTGGTACTGGCATCAAGACAAACAAACCAGTATAACTGGATAGAGTCCAGTAAGAGACCCACACATATATGGAAATTGTTTTTTGACAAAAATGCAAAGACAATCCAGCAGAGAAAAAAATAACTGTCTTTTAACAAATTGTGCAAGGATGCCTAGTTATCCACATACAAAAAGTAAACTCAGATCTATCCTTTGAGTCAAACACAATAACTAATTCAAGATGATCATAGACCTAAATGAAGAACTTAAAACCACCAATCTTCTAGAAGAGAAATCAGTGTGGTTTGGAGGTGGGTAGAGATTTCTTAGCTATAAATCAAAATGTGTGAGCTATGTAAAAGATTCCGTAAGTTGGACCTCATCAAAATTAAATATGTCTGTTCTTCAAGACTGTTGGAGTAATAAAGAGAAGACACAGACTGAGAGAAATATTTGCAAATCATGTATCTGAAAAACATCTCATATCCTGAATATACAAAGAATACTCAAAACTAAAACTAAAACAAAACAAAAAAACACCTTGGTTAAAAAGAAGAAAACATTTAAGCAGACATTTCACTAAAGAAGATATGTAAGTGACAAACATATTGAGAAAAATCTTTGAGAACTATCAGTGATTAGGTAAATTGTAAATGAAATTGTAAATTGTAAAATGTAAATGAAAACCACAGGGATGTGTCAGTATATCTACAAGAATGCCTCAGATCAAAAAGACTGAGCGAGTTTTGGTGTAGATGTGGAGGAACTCTCATGAGCTGCAGGTGGAAACATGAAATGGTAAATCACTTTAAGAAACAGTTTCTAGTTTCTTAAGTATCCTTTTCCTTACTGTATAACGGAGCCCTTCTTCTCTTGAAGGGGAAAGAGAACTTTAAGTTCATACCAAGATTTATACACAAATGTTCATGAAAGATTTGCATGTAAGAGTTCAAAACTGGAAACAACCAAAGGCACATCAACACATGAATGGATAAACCAGTGGTGTTATGGCCGCACCATGGAACACTGTGCAGCAATGAAAATGAACAAGGACACAAGTAACATGTATGAGCTTCAGGGTACTTATGTTGGGTGACAGGACTAAAACAAAGGTGAGTGTGTTCACTTTGTATGCTTCTGTTTGGAAAAAAAATTCAAACACAAATTGCAGTGGCCTTCAATGAAAGGGAGACAAGGACACTCACTGACTAAGACTAAGGCCCTTATGGCTCCTTAATTTGGTTCCTCCCTCCCTCCCTCCCTTAATTCCTTCCTCCCTTAGTTCCTCCAATTCTCCCTCTCTTCCTCCCCTCCTCCCTCTTTCTTTCTCTCGCTCTTTCTCTCTCTCTCTCTTTCTTTTGTGTTTCTGACAGCAGTGCCAGGAAATCCTTTTGGAGAAGATAATGTTCTCCATGGTGCTGATTGTAAAGGATAAGTTCTCTTTCTTCATTCCTAACAAGTGGCTTAACATCACGGTTTAGAGGTAAATGTTCTTCCCTGCTTCTAGGCACCTTCCAAAGCTCACAGGACCTGTGCTGGGAAGGGCAAAGCAGTCCGGAGAGGAGGGAGGGTGGAGGTGTGCAGTGTGCCTGCATCCACGATGGCCTGGGACCATTGCACAGTGAGCTTAAAGATCCAGGATGGTGTGTCGGAATTAAAATCTTTACCCACTACATATATATTTTTTCTAAGAAGAGCCGTTGGTCTGACAGAAGCTGGATGGACACCTGTTTTTTGTTGGTTTCTTACTAACTGAGCAGAATTCCTCTCTAGATATCTACTAACCATAATTTGAGGCCACTTCACTTGGTATATATCACCAGTTTGCTAAGAAGATAAAAATGGCTGTATAAAAAAAAGGGAACACACTTAAGAAAAAAATCTTTTCATTAGTGTTAGGCTGCTGAGATATACTGAATTTCAGATGGAAGCCTTCCAGGAATATGATTCTTCAGCGAAGAATGGAAGACTCAAATCAGGACAGTCACAAGCACGTTCCACTAATGTAATACTCAAGGGTTCCTTGTGAGGATGGAGAGCTCTGAGGTTATTCTTTGAATCTATTTATTATATTCTTTGAAGCAGAGCAATAACAGTGACACTACAAATTAGATGCCTGTTTGATATGATAAATTAAGGAATAAAGTATAGTTAAACAAAAAATCTCAGGATGGATTTCTGAGCAAAATTAGATTGTTTTATAATCCGTCTCATAGGGCTACAGAAATGTACTATCAGTATCATCTGGGATATATATTCATGAAAAGAATATTTTCTTTGTAGATTCATCTTAGCCATGTTCAAATATTAATACCAGGAGGATCAAGGTAGAGAAATCAAAAGATAATAAGTATGCAGTTTTTCCTCAATATGCCAACATCCTCTGTATTTGAAAAAAAAATGTTCCTTAGAGCACTCATTTTCTAACTCTACCAGGGGTCAACACACCTTGTGTGTGAAGAGTCAAATAATAAACATTTAAAGCTTTATGGGCCATACCTTCCCTGTCAGGACAATGCCACTCTGTCTTTGTAATATAAAAGCAGACACAGACAATGTGTAAATAAATGAGTATGGCTGTGTTCCAACATCACTTTCTTTGCAAAATAGTCTGTAGGCCACATTGGGCCCATGAACTATAGTTTGTTGATTCCTGATGTAAACCTGTGTCCCCATGTACCTGCCTTGATTCTTCCCACTGTCTCATCTGGAGCAAGATGCTGGCCTGGCCACTAAGGACAGGAGCACAAACCACCTGTTTGGGGGGTACACCATTGGGTAGGGATGGAGCGGCAGTTGTTCCGAGTGGGTCTGCCGGGAGCTTTCTGGCTCTGTGAGAAGCACAATGGTTATTATCTAGACAAACAATAATGTAGCAACAACTAGCACCTGGTTGAAAATCATTTGACCCTGTAGGTGAGGGTTTACTTCTGGGCTCCCTATTCTATACCAATGACCCACATGCCTTTGTTCTTTCTTTTCAAGATGAGTTTGGCTATTTGGGGTTCCCTGGGATTCCATACGAACCCAATATGTCTTTTCCACAAATGATACTATAAAAACTGGATATCTGCATGCAAAATAATTAAGTTGAAGCCTATCTAACATCATATATAATAAGTATATTGGAGCAAAATGGATCAAAGACCAAAATATAAGAGCTGAAATCAAATTTTTAGTAGGAAACATAGGAGAAATCTCCATGGTATTGAATCTGACATGACTTCTTGGATATGACATAAAAAGCTCAGATGACAAAGAAAAAATAGATACATTGGATTGCATCAAAATTAAAAAAAAAATTTTGTACACCTAAGAATTTATCAAAAGAGTGAAAATGCAGGGTCACCTGGGTGGTGCAGTTTGTTAAGCTTATGACTCTTGGTTTCAGCTCAGGTCTGATTCTGATCTCAGGGTCATGAGATCGAATCCCACCTTGAGCTCCACATCAGGCTGTACACTGAGCACAGAATCTGCTTGAGTTTCTCTCTCTCTCTTCTTCTGCTCCTTCCCCCTGTGCTCTCTCCTCTCTAAAATAAATAAATACTTTTTAAGTGTGAAAAGACAACCCACAGAAAAGAAGAAAATGCTTGCAAATCATATATTTAATAAAGAGTTAATATCCATAATATACCAAAAGACCCCTCCTACATCTCAACATCAAGAAATCAAGCAACCCAATAGAAAAATGGGTAAAGTGCTTAAACACGTTATTTCTTCAAAGAAGATAAAAAAATGGCCAATACGTACATGAAAAAATGTTCAATATTAGTGGTCATCAGGGAAATGCAAATCAAAAACACAATGAAGTATCACTTCACATTCACTAGAATAGCGATTATCCAAAACAAACAAACAAACAAAACCCATTGGAACCCATAGGCATTGTTGGTAGTACTGTAAAATAGTGCAGCCACTGTGGAAAATTGTTTGGTGATTCTTCAAAAAAGTAAACATAGAATTCCTTATGGCCCAACAATTTCACTTCTGTGTATATATCCAAAAGAACTGAAAGAAAGAACTCAAACAGATACTTGTACCAATGTTCATAGCAGCATTATTCACAATAGTTGAAGGGTGGAAACAAGCTAAGTGTTCATCAACAGATAAATGGGTTAGCTGGATAATCAGATGTCATGTATCCATACCATGCAATATTATTCATTCTTAAAAATACATCCTGATACATGCTACAACATGGATGGACCTTGAAAAGAGTATGCTATGTGGAATAAGCCAGATGCAAAAGAAAAAAAATATTGTATGATTCCATTTATATGAATTACCTAGAATAGGCAAATTCAGAGAGACAGAACATAGACTGGAGGTTAGCAGGGGCAAGGGGCGAGGCAGATGGAAAGCTGTTTAGTGGGTGTAGAGTTTAATGGGTGCAGTGAGGTGATGGAAAATTTCTGGTAATGAATAGTGATGGGTATAAAACACTGTGAATGCACTTAATTCCATTGAATTGTGCACTCAAAAATGGGTAAAATGTTGAATTTTAACATTGTATTGTATGTATACTTTATTGCAATAAAGGAAATGGCAAAGAAGCAAGTTTACACACCCATACTTCAAATGCTACAGTTGTTATTTCCTAGTATGAAATAAATATAATCGTAAACATTTTGAGCTGAAAGGCATAGGTTATCTGTGTCAGCAATCGAACCTTGAAGTATAATATTACTTCAATAAAACAAAGAGAACTCACATATCCTCCAAGTTCAATGGCCATTCAGGAACTGCTACGTGGAGAGCCTGTGGGGTAGCACCCTGGTTGGGACAGTTGTACGGTGTTCCTTCAAATTGTGTATGCCTAGAAAAACACAATTTTCATTTAGAATGTCTGTGGAACATCAATAGGGAGCAGAGTTTTCTAAGATGCTTTAATTATAATTTCAGATAAGATTCTGAAAACATGAGTACTTCAATCAACTGTCTTACCCAATAATACTATTATTGTTGTATTCCTTGTTTCTAAGGGCTATAGAACTGGCAGAAACTATCAGCAAATGGTCTCACCCCAAGTAACAGGCATGGCCATTGGGTAACCCTCTAGATCCCTGGTCATCAGCCTTCTTTGGAAGGTTAAAGACTTGTTGAGATCCCCCTTTTGGCCTGCATCTTTTGCACACTGAGATTTTTTTCTTGCAAAAACTGAAGTCAGAATAAAGTTCTGCCACATTATTTTCCCTCTTTCAAGCCAGTTCCCTCAACAAGCCAACCAGAGTTTTTCATCTTAGGAGTTCAACCACTAGTCACCACAGAAGAATGAATAGGGGATAACAAAACAACACCCTGGGGGAAATCTCAAGACATGCCAAACAATGTGACTTTGGTCTTTACTAAAATGTAAATGGAGAGCAGTCTGTGTAATCAACTTTATTACTCTATCTCTGATGACCTCTTAATACTTCCATGGAAACTAGGTACCTAACTTCTTCCATTTTCCCTTAATCCCCACGGTTGGAATGGAATCCTTTTAGTTCTTTGTGGCAAATCCCCTTTCCCTTGGTCTTAGTGTTCTTCATGCTCTGCAAATAAACTCTGAGAGGTGTTTTTAAGATAGAAGGTGGTATTTGCATAAGCCTTCCAGGAAGGCACAAAATCTAAAGGAAGATGGGAGAGTCTTAATAGCAGTGATAATGGGTGATTTCTAGTCTAGATAATAAGTGGCCACTCCTGATTCTTGGGGCTATGAGACCCAGATATTCTTTTAGGAGAAATACCTCTCCCCGACTCTGGACACACTTCAGAGGTAGGGGAGCGGCACATGACCCACACATCATTACTTTTCATCCTTTGGTGTTGGTGATTGGGTAATGACCATCCTCACTGATAGAGAATCCCTAACATTCTCAGGAAGGAAGGAAGGGATCATCCACAATTCCCTATTAGATTCTCTGGGACAAATAAAATGTCAAGAAAAAGTCCCCATATCCTTCATCAGTGGCCAACTGAACGATTATTTCTGGAGAACTACTTTATACTTGTTCCAAAATTTCATGGGATGTTTATTCTCTTATCCTGGTTATAGGATGAATGCCAAGGGAGCTTAGAAAATTTTGTTTTGTTTCTTTTTGTTTTAAGAATTCATACTAGGGCACCTGGGTGGCTCAGTGGGTTAAGCCGCTGCCTTCGGCTCAGGTCATGATCTCAGGGTCCTGGGATCGAGTCCCGCATCGGGCTCTCTGCTCAGCAGGGAGCCTGCTTCCCTCTCTCTCTCTCTCTCTCTGCCTGCCTCTCTGTCTACTTGTGATCTCTCTCTGTCAAATAAATAAATAAAATCTTTAAAAAAAAAAAAAAAGAATTCATACTAAAATTTTATTTTTAAGTTCAGTTTAGTTTTATTTACTTACTTTAGTAATCTTTATACCCAACGTGGGGCTCGAACTCATGACCCCAAGATCAAGATTCACACACTCTTCTGGCTGAGCTGGCTAGGTGCCCCTCTGGCTACTATCATTGCAAGTTTTCATGCTCCCAGAAGTTCATCAGCATCTCATGTCCCTTCCCTACAAAAGGGGTTGATGATAAAGGTCAGTTCTCTTTCATGAAAAGAAAGAAACAAGGTTACCTCAGTAGGGCTTATAAACATAAGCAGCCACCAGTCAACTGCAGGTGTCTGAACAGCTTCTGTGTGCTTATCCCCATGCCTGGCTCAAAACAAGAGCTCAGAGGGCTTACTTAACTGAGGAATTAAATCAGTCATACTGGACCAAATTGAAGCCAATTTATTCTTAAAGTCCACAGCCTTGAGTGTCAGTAAAGATAGCAAGGACAGGCTTCTTGGTCAAGTAAATGTCATCCTAGTCACATAGGCTTGGCCAGGATGGCTGATGGGGATACCATGATCTGTACAATGTGCCAGTGTGATAAACTTTGAGCAACTCCCTTCTCTTTTTTAATTATTGAAGAATAATAGACATACAATATTTTGTTAGTTTCAGGTGTACAACATAATGGTTCAATATTTTTATATACATTACAAATGGGTAACTCTGTTCTACAGACAGAGGCAAGTTCTTCTTGCACAATGGATTATTATATACCTCAATTTCTATAAGTCTCCTCCTCCTCCTCCTCCTCCTCTTCCTCCTTCATCTCATTTAATCTCCTCAACAACCTCATGGAGTCTGTTCTATTGTCTCATTCTCAGATGGAAATATGGGTCAAAGACAGGTAAGCTACTCTCCCAAGTTCACTCTGCTGACTGGTGATCAGGTCTGGATAAGAATTCCCATCTTCACTCCAACGTCTGAGCACTTGGGAGACCACACCACACCCCGGGCATATGCAGCCCATTGGACAATGAAATTCTTCTCCTTTGATTATTCCACACCAAATTCCTTTCTAATGATTAAGAGCTTAAAGGAAGGACCAAAATCTACTTTTTACTAAAATGCAGTCCTTTTTGATAAGCCCAAGGATTTGGAATTCAGAATGAAAAACAAAGAAAAGATGTTGCTCTAAAGATGTCTATCTAAAGTGCTCTGTAGATGAAGAGAGAATTAATTATAATTTTATGTTTTAGTCAATTAATTTTTAAGGACTTCCTTTCCCACCAAAAAAAATCCAGCAAATTATTTTTTGACAGGTTATTATGTATTCTAAACTTGTTCTTCTATAACAATCACTAACTGAGGAACACAATTAGTTCACCACATTCTTCATTAATGGCCAATTTAATGATTAATTCCGGAAAACTACTTTATACTTGTTTCAAACTTTCTTGGGATGTTTATCTCTTATCCTGGTTATCACATGAGTGCCAAGGGATTACAGAGAAAATTCTGTTTCATTTCTTTTTAAGAATTCATGCTAACACAAGCCCTCAGTCAAACAGATGTGGAAGAGAGCTGGAAAGAAAACCAACATCTCAGAATTGGTGACAGCATATTTTATCTGCCAGAATGCTCTGGCATTTAAATCTAGGGCCGCAGTACTCTCCTCTCTGCCATTCTTGTCTTTTGAGGACATTAGTACTGAGAAATATTTCCCTCGTGAATAATGCAAGGCTGACTGACCATCCATGATGACAGGCACTAAGGGGAAGAGGGACCACAAGGCTCTACAAACCAACACATGTGTACCTATCACATGACTCTCCTGCTCTCGGCCGGGTATCTCTCAGATCAGCCTTCCTTTTTAAAAGAAATTGCACATCTTGATTTTTCTGCAAAATCACCTTATATCTAATGCTGGTTCAGTAAACATAGCAGCACATAATTGTAGGACACAAAGTCTCTTTGCCCGCTATGACATCTCTCATCGTTGAATCATCATTTTTCCTCCTACTGCCTCCGGGACATGTCTTCACCACAACACTAGTTCTGACCCCACTACCACCACTGTCCAAGGCAGGGCTTTACCCACTGCTGAGGGAGGCCAGCTATGACACCAGCAAGAGCCTCCCTCCCATGGTGGTAACCTCCATCCACCCGGGCAGACCACATGGCCCAGGACAAACGCCGAGTTCTGCAGGGGATATATAGAAATATACTTGCCAAAGAAATATACTCACAGAGTCATTTTGATGGCAAAACTCCTTAATGTTTCTGGGCTATGAATAAGTACAAGGAGGGGCTCAAAATGAACCTGGGAACATCATTGTGAATTATCTCTACTTAAGCAAGAGAGAAAACAAGATTTCAAGTAAGTGGTGATAGGAAAAAACTAGTTCACTGAGTAATGGACCTGATTATTTTTCAATTTCCATATTCCTTTAATTCTACTCAATATACATCTAGTGAAGTAAGAACCGGTTGGTATTTATGCTTATGTTTCTTTTTTTTTTAAGAGTTTATTTATTTATTGGACAGACAGAGATCACAAGTAGGCAGAGAGGCAGGCAGAGAGAGAGGAGGAAGCAGGCTCCCCACAGAGCAGAGAGCCAGATGTGAGGCTCGATCCCAGGACCCTGGGCTCAGGCTCGATCATGACCTGAGCTGAAGGCAGAGGCTTTAACCCACTGAGCCACCCAGGTGCCCCTATGTTTATGTTTCTGTTGAGGGGATGAATATTCTAAAATCTCTAAGTGAATATTTCACCCTCTTTAAAGCACTTTGAGAGTCCCTTCTGCTTCTGGGTCTAGAGAGGGCAAGATGAGAAAAGAATGAGTCAGGCATCAACCCACTCAATGTGGAAGATACGTGATAAGAAATAGAGCCAGAGAATTGTAAAGCCTTTATCCCACAGCACAGGTGATACATAAGCAGAAAATGTGACACTGGAGACTCCAAACCTAGAATTTTTTAAATATCACGCTTCTCTTTATAACGCCCAAATTAAAGAACAGAACAGAACAAAAAAGAACAGAAAGGCTGTAAAGAACAGCTTTTACGTTTAGAATTTTGTGGGGCTTTTTTGTTTGTTTGTTTGTTTTTGCCTTACATCAAATATCTTCCTGTAGTGGGTATACTTTTCCTGTCGGGAATGTTCAGGAATGACTTGGAAGCACTTGGAAGCTTACCTTAGTTTTTCACACAGGGCATTTAGGGACAGTCCAGAGAGATGTCCCCTGGAAAGACAGCACATGTTCTGCCTCCCACTGATGATTATGAGATGCCTCCCCAGCCCAGTCATTTCACATACTACATCTGGGTTTCCCAGAAGCAACCTCCTGCTTGAGGGACATCCACAATCCCATTTGACATGTTTCTTTTTGTTAAATCAAGCCATCTCTTTCTTTATATGAGCGGGGTAGATTCGAGATCTTTCGACCATGGGTTCCAGAGTCTGAGAGTTCATGAGCAAGAGCATGGGCTCTGTTTGCCCACTTCCCCAGGGATCTTGGCCATTGACCTTACTACATTGTGAGTTAAGGGGTCCTCATCTGTAAAGAGAAGGATAATAGGACCTGACTTGTGGGGTTGTGATAATGGTTGCAGAAGAAACACAACTCTGCAGATGCCTTTGGGGTGACCACGGGGCCAGGAGATGTTGGGCAGATTTCAGAGGAGGGGTAAAGGAAGGTGGTGGGCAACTCACACTATTCCTGGAGCTGATTTTCCATCCTCCTTTGTTGCTTCCTCGAGCCGGGAGTGGTGGGGAAGCTTGCATGCGTATGTGATATCAGACCTGTAGGCATAGGCTTAGTCTTTCTTGAGAGTGGCTCTGGGAAACTCTCAAAGCTCTAGGGCTAAATCATCAGAGTGAATTTGAATTTGACCCCTTCCTCTGGCACCAAAGACAGAAAATCTTTAAATGCCCTCTACAGATGGAAAAATGGAGATGATAAGAGCCTCCTTGTACTCAAGGGACCTTAGCAGTATGCACTGATGGCTTCGAGAGACCACTGGTGGGAGGGTGGGGTGCTCAGAGGAGTGAGTGTATGCAAAAGACACCATCACCTTGAGCCAAGGTCTCCTTTTGGGTAGATTTTTTAAAAAGATCAATGTTACCATTGATCTTTTATCTTAAAATAATAAAAAATAAAATATAAATTTTATAATATATATTTTATATATAAAATATATATAGTATGTATATAAATATATATAAAATATAAAATAATAAAATCAAAAAATTAAAAAGATCTTTTATCTTAAAATAAAAAATAAAAAGATAAAATCTTTTATCTTAAAATGTTACCACTAGATTTCTTTTTTGTTTTCACCAGACACCAGATGATTTTACTTAAAGAGGTGTCCATGACCTCAGTCAACCATTAGCAGGATAAGAACTTCTCCGGACAGCTATTCTTGGCTGCCTTTCCCCCGAGGCCAATGGAATAAGAGAGAATAATTTAATACCATTTTTTAAAATGAGCAAATCAAAACAAGAAATAAAGTCAACGATATTTTAAAAGCATAGTAAGGAAATAAGCTTTTCGAAAGTAAATACCAATGTGTAAAATTTAAGAAATTTTTTTCCAATATACCTCTGGGACATAATTAACAAATACCCTTAGATAAGTATTTACTAGAACAAAAATCTGCAAGTCATTGAGGATCTGTACAGTATCTAATTCAAATGTCGTATTACTGCCCTTGCTGGAAAAGAGAACACAATCTAGAACATTGATTCTAGAAAAAATTAGAGGTGAATAGGAGGCGGGTATGGAGGAAAGCCCACATTTCCTGATCGGCTACGTGCCGGCTGCTCTGAACACCTTCCCGTGTGAAGACAATCCAAGACCATCCCACGTATCAGGGTAGTTTCAGGTAGTTGCCAAAGAGTCTCAAAACTTTGTTTCTCTTAAGCTATTTTTATTTTATTTTTTTAAATTCTATTTTTATTTATTTATTTTTAAAAGATTTTATTTATTTGACAGAGAAAGACACAGCAAGAGAAGGAACACAAACAAGCAGGGAGAGTGGGAAAGGGACAAGCAGGCTTCTCACTGAGCAGGGAGCCCGATGCAGGGCTCAATCCCAGGACCCTGGGATCATGACCAGAGCCAAAGGAAGAGACTTAGTGACTGAGCCCCCCAGGGGCCCCAAGCTATTTTTACTTTTATAAGCACATGATTTTTCAGCCTTTTGGTCAAAACACCTAAAAAAATGTTTTATGCTCAAAGGAGTTTCATGCTTTTGCGGAATGACAGAAAACCACGTGAGCTCCAGCCGGACAACAGTAAGACACACTGCTCAAGTGGGATGAAACAGGGCCACTTAGGCAAACCTAAGTGCTACCAGCATGGAGAGTAATGGAGAGCGACCCTCAGGGCTCAATTTATCTCTGTATGCAACTCAAATCCACCAACAAAATTGCTTATTGAGATGCAGACAAAAATCTCTATCAGAAACAGTCCTATTTTTTTCTCTTTGGTGATCAGAAATGTGAATGTGGAGGGACTGAACGGTCAGTGGATAATAGGTTCAGAGAGATTAATTGGATAGTCACAGTTTAGCCTGATATCTCAGTCTCTCCGAGGTCTGGGAGGTCGCCTGAAGGCCCAGGATGGCGGACTGCCTCACATTTCGTTATCAGCCCCTGTTCTTCCTTTGTTCTTAGTTTTGTACCAGATGTTAATAAAATACATTTTCAAGGGGCACCTGGGTGGCTCAGTGGGTTAAAGCCTCTGCCTTCGGGTCAGGTCATGATCCCAGGGTCCTAGGATCGAGCCCAGCAGCAGGGAGCCTGCCTCCCCCTCTCCCTGCCTGCCTCTCTGCCTACTTGTGATCTCTGTCTGTCAAATAAATAATTAAAATCTTTAAAAAAAATACATTTTCAAGACTGCAAGACAATCAATTGAAGAGTTTTGTAGGAAATTACTTAGGATTTTTGCGTGGAGCTAACAAGGGAAGTCACAGTGGCATTGCCTGGGAAGCAGAGAAATGACAGGGGTATGAGTCACTTCCTCATGAACTGATCTTGCTGAGGAGAAAGAGAAGCATGGTTCATTCACAAACACTTTGGACAAGCGTCTCTATGGGATTGAAGTCAGTTTCTGGTAAGCAGAACCGGCTATTGATTCAAACTCATTAAGAAGTTTCCATAATGGTCTTCGTTTCAGGGTTTTCCTTTTCTCTTTTTCCAAAGCCACTTCCACATCTTTTTCACTATCTGATATTTTCTATATTTAAGTCAGGATTATTCAACCATTTAGAAACAGTTGTATCAGAAACAACGTGTCAGGGACAGTTTTCATGGGATGGCAGGAAAATCCTAGCGTGTGAACTCTCTTGTGGTAAAGATGAAATTGTTTCATACTTTGGCTTGTAAATTAAAGGTGGTTACAATTAGTCAAATACTAAATTGTACAACTTAAAAAACAGCCAGTATTTATCCAAGATTTCGCGGTTGTCGAGAAACTATGTGTAGGGGCCTGGTTAGCCAGAGGGAGCGGTTTGGTTGTAAACCTAGATTGACCCCTCCCCTCCCAGAGGAACTTACTTGCAGACCCCGGATATAGGGGTGGGCCAGCTGGATGGAGGCATCCAATCAGTGGGGCACGCATATATTACTGTGGCCAATTGAAATTCAATTGGTCATCCGTATTGCTGACTGAGCATGACTGTGCAGTTTTCCCTGTGTGTTGCAATCTCATTGCCCACCTGTGGGTGGGCTGGGCTCAACCACCTCTATAAAGCTTAGTCTGTGAGGCTGGGTGGGGGTGAGTAGTAGTCGGAGTAATAGTCGTCCAGGAGCGGCCTCGTCTGGGGATTGGCGTCGTCGGGAGCGGCGTCCTAGTCGTCATCGCCTCTTCGTAAGAGATGGCCCTGACTGGTCGGTTTGATTTTCGATGCTTGGCGAGAAATAAAGCTTTGCTTGACTTTCACTTTGCATCAGTCTCATTCCTTTGATCATGGACCCTAACATATGTATCAAATTCAAAGCATATTTTATCACATTCTCCCACTTTTATGCTCCAAGGATATGGACAGAAACATAGGACAGGCACGGGGAGACTGCAGCTGGTGGGTGCTGGAGGGAGATGGGCCGGTCACTGCTTCAGAAGAAACCCACACCAGGCACTGACTGCTCTAACCCCCACAAAGTGAAATGGAAAAGTTATAACTGAAGAGAGATGAAGGAGTTTCCCTCGAGGACACAATCCTCAGTCCTGCCTTTGCTTGGTTTTTCTGGTCTGCGGTCATTTTGAAGATGGTTCTCACCTGAAGCAACCAGCAGCCCATCGTCGTCCTATCAGTCTCGGACACTCCTTGACCTTGACCTGTTGCTCTTGGTGAATGCTGCCGTGAGAAGTGGTGGTTTATTGAAGAGATGTGGGTAGTTATTTACCAAGAAATAACATCTTTGCCTTTGCTGGTTTTCTTTTTTCCAGTTTTATGCACTCTTCATTCTCTGTGACACATCTGTCTTTGGCCAAGGTTTTGCCTGAAGCTTTGGGCCAATTCTGTCCCAAGCTAGCAAGAGACAAGCAAGTGAGTGAGTCTGGGAGGGCATTAAACCCATAGTAGGATTTGCTGGGGGGAAACAAACAGCCACCAACAGAAAAAGAAAATACAGGCTACCGGGATGAATGTCTTGCCATGGCGTAAGACAGTCTGTGTATCTGAGTCAGGACCCAGCAGGGCCCAGGGCTGGGCAGGAAGGTGACTGAGTGTGTGCGTGTGTTTGCACAACAGGTGATCAGTGAGTTCCACAGCCCCTCATATGTATAGTTACAAACTAATTAGAAAATCACATTACTGAATGCTGACTGAGCCTAAGATACGTCCAAGTCTGGGGCCGGCAGTTTCAGAGGGAACTCCTGAGGGACCAGGAGAAGTAAGACTGGGCGAGGAACCATCCCACCCTATTGCGCCCCTGATGAACAGTCTGCCTGGCTCAGGGTCAGCCCTGGAGCGCTGTTCTCTGATTTGAGAAGTTCCCAGGAGTGTGGAAATGGCTAGGTCTCGGTACCCCTGCTTTGCTGACAAAGAGCACACCTGTGACTCCCAGGCCCTCGCTGAGTCAAAGAAGAGCGTGACCCCAGCTCAAAAGTTGAGAGGGACCCTCCAGAAGCCACCACAGTCCTCGGGAGAGTCATTCCCAGGGACGAGTTCTCAGCAGGACACTTGCATCATCCTCCTTGGTGATCAATGGTCCTGGTCTGCCAAGGACAGCCTCAGGCCCAACACTAAAATTCCTGTGTCCTGGGAAGACCCAAGCCAGACGATAAGGCTGTTAGTCAGCCTGCGGTCATGGTTAAGATGCAAGTTAACTGGGGGGCTCAGTTGGTTACGCATCTACCTTCAGCCCAGGTCATGTTCTTGAGGTTCTGAGATCAAGCCCCAGTTCGGGTTCCCTGCTCAGCAGGAAGTCTGCTTCTCCCTCTCCCTCTGCCTCTTCCCCTGCTTGTGATCTCTTTCTCATTCTTTCTCAAATAAATAAATAAAATCTTAAAAAACAAAAAACAAAAAACAAAATACAAAACAAGAACCAGCTGATGCTTTACATTTATTGTCTCACTTGTCTTGAGAGTCGCTCTTGACATAGGGGTGCACTTTTGTTTTATGAATGGTGAGGCTGGGCCTCAGAGCAGAGGGTGCCTTGCCTGAGTGAGCTGGGGTACACACCAATGAGATCCAGGGTGATCAGACCTAGTTGCAGGCTGAGCATGATTCAAACCTTTCTCAGGCAAACTTGACAATATGCTGTATATTTTGACAGGTGCCTGGCACCTAAAGCCCTTTGTCTATCATAAATTATTTTGCATTTCAGGGCTCCTTAAATTTGCAAGGATGAGGAAAGCCAAGTAAGAGTGGAGCGCTGGCAGGGCAGCTAAGATGAGCATCTCATATATCGTTGGTGGGAACGTAGACTGCTGCAATTCTGGAAAGTCATCTGAGATTAAGTTGCATGTGCCTGCTGGCCTGGAAATGCTGTTTCTGGAGGTATATTCTAGAAAATGGTTTTCTGAACAGGTCCACAGGGGACATGGGCAGGTACAGGTATGGTGTGTGTGGTTGTGAGAAAGCGAGGGTCCCCTGTTGCTCTCACCCACAGTTTAGGAAAATACAACATGAAGGCTGGACACTCCAGAATGCCCTGTAGCAGTTAAAGCAGTCATTAGAAATGTAGCAACAGGACGGAGCTTAAAGACACAGTGTTGGAAAAGGCTGTGTGCAAAGAAGGGAGAGGGAGAAGAACACAAAACAGGCAGGTGATATTTATGCACATTCCTAATCCTACACACAAGACACATTATGTATTTAATGGCGGTTGGTTTGTATTCAAGAATATCAGACTTCTATCAAGCGTTTGCTGTGGGCGGGATGGAGGGGAATGGAAATAAACAACTGGACAGACTGGCAGACAGAAGACAGACAGACGCTGAGACAGGTGAGAGCAGTGGGCTCTCAACAGACATGCCTGATAACCCAAGACTGCACCTGGGTCAGAGGAAGAAAAGAGCCCAGGAGAGATGCACTGTTTGGATGAAAATTAGTCTTTACGAGTAAAATGAATTCCATTGTCATCGTTCACCTGTAGCTGAGAAGTTAGTGGACTGCTCTGCTTGTTGTGAAGAGGGACTGACAGGCAACAAGGCTCGTACAGGAAAGGGAACTTCGAGATTCCGACTTTGTCGAGGAGGAATATGAGCAGATCACGTGGGGCAAAAACTACCCTTGTCATGCCCAGTTCGCCCGAAAAAGTGAGGGGCTCCCTGAGGATAGAGGAATAAAGCATAAGAGCAGGACATTTAAATTTTAGCTTACTACACCTACAAGGAACAAGTAGGGGTTCGTATATTTCTATTTTGTATAAATACCACATAGAAAGTGGAAATTTGTGAGGCTTTGCTCTTCTTCCCCCTGAGAATGTTGCTGTTTATGCTGTAAGTGCATTTTACCTGAGTCGGTGATTATGGGGACCATAACTTCAAATTCCTGATGCCCTAAACATTCCGAGGGGGACATTCATGAATGTAATACATTTGGTGGTGTCTCCAAATTTATTTTTATGTCATGTTCACATTTTTATATTTCCATATGGCCAATAATTTTTCAGATATCTCTGCTTTCTTATTACATGCTAAGTTAGCAATTATAAAAAACTTGACACTTAAAAATTGTGCTTTATAACACAAGGCTTTGAGTTATTTTGTATTCAAGGTAAAAAAAAATAGTAAATGTGGTACAAAAATTTAATTGACACCAGGAGAACTGTTAATTTCTTCCTCAAGTGATCAATTGATGAAGCAGTGCCAGCAATTCAAAACTCCAGCCTTGTGGGGGAAAAGTGCAAAATTATTTTCGGTCCTTAAAATGGAAAACATTTAAAGAGAACCAATCTGACTGATGGCAGATAGACCTGCTCCCTAAATGGGTCTGCAGCCCTGAGATGGAAAACTCCCGCTGGAACCGCAGGGAAGCAGGTACCATCGGGGCCATCTGCGCAGTGGGGAAGAGAAGAGAGCATGCAGAATGGGCTGGCGAAGCTTCCATTGTTCTTGAAAATGTATGGGTGCTAGAGAGCTATTCTGGTAAGTTTAGCTTAAAACAGCGTTTTTAAATTTCCTACCGAAGAATTCGTGATTGTGTCACAGTCGTGTAGAAGAAAGCGCAGCTCAAGGTTAGACCAGCTCATGGCGAAGCTGGGACAGCAGATGGATCTGAGCCCTTGGCAAGTCGAGCCGTCTCACCAGCCTCAAGTCCTCAGCTGTCAAAGGAGAGGGTTGACCACATGCCCTGAACTTACCCTCCACTCCTAATATGGTGGGGCTAGTTTAGGGCTGACGTCACCTCAGTGTTCTAACTTCCCACCCTGATTTGAGCATGGGTTTGATGTCCTCTTCTATTTTGAAATCTTTCTGATTTCCGAGAAGGAAAAAAACATGCTGAACACTTTATATTTTCTCTAAATTCCACTCAAAGTTAAATAATTGTTTTTTAGTATATATCTGTCTTGTCTGATTTATCCTCAGCAGAAACAGAAACAAAAGATGATGAACTTTCACATAGGGGATAGTGGAAGAGACCTTGAGAGAGAAGGGAATCGTATGCTTTGGGCTAATCAGGACCCAGGCACTGGGCATGAAATTACAAAAGGGAAATGATGTGTGTGTGTGTGTGTGTGTGTGTGTGTGTGCACACGCGTGCACACACATACACACACACACACATGCTATAAGGTAATTTAGACCTTTTTTATTATTATTCCTATAAAGTTCTGTGCTTGTCTGAAGTAGAAATGTCTTTACAGGCAAGAATTTGGAATAATGTAGGGAACGATTAAGATACCCTGATTACTGAGGCGGCTGGCGGCTCCCTTGCTTAAGTGTCCTCTACGTTTTGGCTTGGGTCATGATCTCAGGGTTGTGAGACTGAGCCCATGTGGGCTGGGAATGGAGCAGGGAGTCTGCTTGCCATCTTCTCTCTCTGCTTCTGCTGCTCCACCGCACTCGCTCTCTAAAATAAATAAATGAATCTTAAAAAAAAAAAAAAGATACCATGATTATTGTTGATTGCAGTTAATTCATAACCACATAAATTGTTTCTCCTTATTCTTTATTTCTTTTCTGGTTGTGTGCTGACATCAGTGTATGTCAACCACAGAGCCCTGACCAACTGTGTTTTTCTTAGGAAACATAGGTCCATGGGAGAGTTACTCTGTCAGTGAAGGGGTAAGTGCCAGCTGCCGCCTTCTTTTCCCTCCTCTGATGGTTGCAGATGGGGCAGCCTTGCTGTAATCTCGTCTTTGGCTTCTACTCCCGGCTTGTGCTGTGAGGACGTGAGATGATGCCTTAGTGTCCCAGAAGCTTCTGCTTTTTACAACCAGAGAAAGTTATAAGCTGAATTCTGGTAATGCTGATGAATACACAGCCCCAAATGGGCTGGTTCACGGAATGGGGCATCTCACTTTGATTTAACTGTGTGCCATTTCAGAGTGTGTTGTTTTTAACTCTTCTGCTAGTTTGAAAGGAAGACATTGTAGAACACAAAGAAATAGGAAAGTTACAGATCACTACGAGTAAATGTAAATGTCTTCATCTATTTACATGCTATAAATAGATGAACCATAGAATGGCTTCTACTTAAAGTCATTTCCCCGTAGTTGGCCCATTTAAAAAATGGGCCAGTATTCTACATAAAATCTTTATAATTACATCATTTTTAAAGCAAAGAAAATTCTTTGACTCAAAACACTGGAGCCCGGTACAGAGGGTAGAATTTTAATCATCTCTACAAATCAAAATAATTTATTTTTACTGTTGCAATTTTGGGAGACGACCGTTCTGAGCCAGTGTAGACTGTGCCATGGAATTTTCTTTCCTCAGTTGTATGAATCTATTCAGAAAATCAAAAGGCTGGTGTAATCTTTTATGCTTCTCTGTATTCCAAATGGAAAGTTAGAGTAAAAGTTCAAAATTTGTTTTGCAACCGTGTTACTCAAAAAGTAGAATACACTTCAGGCCGGCATGGAGACACAGACCAAATATTAATAAAAATAAGTAAATTCATGCTTTTGTTGCCTGCCTTTGGTCTGTTCCTTTCAAAAGAAATGAAGCAAGACTCTCTTTAAATGTTTCAAGTTTCCATCAGAGCTCATGATTGAACATCGAAAATGAATATGCATTTGCCTCAAACGGGAGTAGTTTTAGCTCCCAAACTTTGGAGTAATCATCCTAATCTTGCAAGATGATGATAAAATATGCCACTGACTGTTGTTTATAAAATAAGGTCATCAAATGTGCTATTTGCTCTGCTCTAAGCAACAGAGAATTTCTGAGCAAATGAATGGGCAATGGCACATATGCAAAGCTGTAACTTGGATTTTTTTCTGTTCCAGCACATAAAAGATAAAATATTGGCCAAATAACCATGTGCAGCAACTCAAATGCTAGCCAGTATTAAGCTTAGTGTGGCGGTTAAAATACAGTGAATAAAGCAGGGATCCTAAGATGATTTGGTATGGGCCACAACATGACCATATTCAAACACTGAGTCTCTAGGACCTAAATAATGAGTTTCAGTCCTTTTCAGGCTAAGATCCAGGATGCCCACAGAGCCGGTAGTCCCCACATCTATCTCTGGGCTCACTGACTCCCATCTAGAAGCCCCTTCCCTTCCAGCCCTGTGGACCTGAAGACTACACACTGTCTAAGCCCAAGCAATGAGGATTTCTGCCCTCCCCCACTGTGGTTTCCATCCCCTCAGCTCCCTTCCTTTCAGGACTCAACCCTCCGTCCACGCATCTCTCTGCAGCATCTCTGAGAGTCAACTCTGCCAGGATCAGCCTTGCTCTGCTTGCTGTAAACTATTCTAGGGATTCTTTTTATTTTCCTTTTTTTTTCTCTTTTTTTCACCTTTCTGTTCCCTAATGACTTAACACTGCCTGGAACATAGTAAGTCTCCAAAACACTTCTTTTCCAGTTGAATGAAATTTCTTAAAAATGCATAGAGATGGCACAGATGTATATTTACAATCATAGCTTTAGAAATGATCCATGGATATGAAGGAAGACAGAGAGTGAGGGCTGAGTCCCCAGGGAGAGACAGCTCACCCTGGGAAGGGACACGGGGGCATTCCAAACTGCACATGTCCTCAAGCCAGGCTGGAGCCCATCTAGAATAGCCTGATGCGGGGCTCGATCCCAGGACCCTGAGATCATGACCTGAGCCAAAGGCAGAGGCTTAACCCACTGAACCATTCAGGCGCCCCTAGAATTTTTAAGCTAATTTTTCAAAGCTATTCAAAAGTTCCTTCTAATCTCAATTTTTTGTGTATTTTGTGAAATTTTGGGGGAAATGTGTATTTGAAAATTTAACAACACAGGGCAATTCACACTTAATAATAAGCAAAAGTACTATTTTGTAGATTATATGATCTAAAGAAAGAAAAACAAAATTAAAAAACCTAACCCCATACCTGCATCTACACAAAAGCAAACATGTGTTTTGGCAGAGGGGAAGTTAGTTTATGTGACATTTCTGAAGAGTGGAGATAAATCTAGCTAACAACAATACTCATGTACGTTCTAAGGTGCTAAAGTGGGTTAGACATTCAAAGAAATAATTGAATACATTGGTTAAAGCAAGAGGCTTTTTTAGACTAATCATGATGCTTATGTGTAAAATAAAAAAATTTTTTTAAAAAAGGGTGAACCTATGAGAGGGAAACCAAAGGGACCACCCAGAAAAAGCTGGTTTGTTGCTGTTGTTTAACTTTGCTTATTTTCGGCTTCTGTTCTTGCTAGGATCTGCACCCCTCACCCTACACGCCTTCATGTATGTCCCCTTTGTAAGCGACAAAGAATGAATGGTATCTTTGGAGTCTTCCAACACAATAGACATCTCAACGTCAAGTGCCCTGGCTTCAAGGAGTGAGTGACTTACGATGGACACCTGGACCCTTGTCCTGGTTCTTGGATGCCTGAAAATACACAGGCGCCAGACCACAGTCATCAGTAAAAACCCCCAGACCCATGGGCATCTATCTGGGTGGCTCAGTCGGCTAAGCGTCTGCCTTCAGTTCAGGTCCTGATGTCAGGGTCCTGGGATCAAGTCCCGCATGGGGCTTCCTGCTCAGCGGGGAGTCTGCCCCCCCCAACCAGCTGCTCCCCCTACTCGTGATCTCTCTTTGCTTCAAAAATAAATAAAAGCCTTTTAAAAATAAAAAATAAAATAATTGGAAAAAAAAAAGACCTCCAGCCAAGATCAGACCCTCTCTTTCCCTTTCCGAGTCTCCTAGATGCACCATCTGCATCTCTCCCTGTATTTTCTGTAAACTCTGCTTTCACCTCCTGCCGTCACATGCTGACTTCCATCCTGGTTGAAGCCAAGGACCCTCTTGGCTGGTCCTGTGGGAAACCCTCTGGGTCCTGGGACCTGGCCTCCTTGCATCAGGCTTCACCAAAGAAAAACTAGGGATGAATAGGAAACTGATAAAAACAAAGTTTATTCAGGATTATTGTGATAGGGAAAAAGAAACGTCTATGTAGAACTGGGCTCAGCTCAGAATGCAGGAGGGGCAAGTGGGAATTTACATGCAAGGAGTGGGGTGGGGATCGGCGTATGGGAAATCACTAAGAGTGAATTCAGGTTGGGTGGGGGTCACGGCTCAAATGACCTAACAGGATTCTTGCTGCAGGCAGGCCAGGCGGGGGGCACCTGAGGGAGGATGGACGATGAGGAATCCGGCATTAAGGGTCATCACATATGGCAGACGGGAAACCCTTCCTAAACTGACTTAGCAAGGTTCTTGCTGAAACTGGGTTGTACAAGGCCGTGTAAAACGGAGCAAGAGAAGTTTCGAGAGCCTGGTCAAAGTTTGGTCAAGCAAAGAATCTTTGATAGCCTCAGCCTGCTTCATCCAATTGAAAGGGAATTGTTGGAATCCAGCGCCATATTCTTTCCTGTACTGACAGCCGCTGCCTTGCTGCCCACCAGGATTGCAGTGGGCTGCAACCTCACGTGCTGGGGAAGCTTTGGGGTGTGCAAGGGGACAGCTGATTGGAAGTTAGAGATAAGAAGGGTGTGGCATTTCATCGGGCAGCACCAAACAAAAAAGGATGTGCCCGGCCCCGAGGCCAGAACCATGCTGGTGGGTCCAAGCCATCAGGAATGCTGCCCAGAAAGTTCCCAGGGGAGGGCTATGATCTTTGTAGATGCAACCAAAGAGTGTCATTTTCAAAGTATACTGGGGATAGGAAATACGTGAGCACCATCTGTCCAGTTGGGAAAATGTATTGACAGCCGACACTACTGTCTTCACACAATGGATTTATCTCTCTACTAAACTATCTTGCTGCTGAGCTATGACCTTTTCCTATCTTTTCAGCGAATGTCAGGGATCAGTTAGCAATCAGTTAAACAACTGAAGTGATAGTGTGATCTGGAAAGTAGCCATTGAAAGCAAGATGCCTGGGATCAGTGAGCGGATCTTCCTTCATCATACTTGTGCTGGTGTTGGGAGGAAATTTCTTCCTCCACTCCCTTATGATTTCTTAATCATGAGCTTGTGCATTAACTGACAGCAGAGAGCATCGGGGAGAAAATGCAAGGTTTCTTCCTCAGTGCAAGGAGGAGTGGCTAAGTAATGAGGACCTTTTCAGCTACCCAGAAGCAAAGATTTATATACCAATTTCACAAGAAGGGTGGGATTTTAGGGCTTCAGTGGGAAAGCTCAGAAGGCTCTGTGAGCTTTTTGATGCTAATAGCAATAAGCAATCTGTCTCTATGACAACTGAGTTAGCAGAAAACTCCCTGGGGGCAGGTTAATGGCAGCTGTATTTTCAGAAGGCTCTACTTTAGTAGATAGGGAAAGTCCAGACAAGATTTCTTTCTGCAGAAATGTTTTCACTTTAAAATAATTTTAGTGTCCATATGTGATCCCTTACTTTGTTAAATGGCACATATCCATCCAGTGTTTACTGTGTGCACACCGCCATGCTGGTCCAGGGAGGGTTTAGAGTTGAATAAACATAGTGCTGGCCTTCCCAGCATTTCTGCTCCAGTGAGAGTCAGACAAACAGTCCAAGCAGGCTGGGAAGAGTGCTGTCCTATCTTTACTCAGAAGTATCTGCTGTGATGCCTGGGTGGCTCAGTTGGTTAAGCAGCCAACTCTTGATTTTGGCTCAGTCATGATCTCAGGGTCATGGGATCAAGCCCCACATTGGACTCCATGCTCAGCACTGAGTTTGCTTGAGATTCTCTCTCTCCCTCCCCTAGCTCATGCTTGCTCCCTCGCTCTCTCCCAAATACATAAATAAATAAATAAATAAATAATTATAATCTTTAAGAAAAAGGAAAGTGATATCTGCTGAGGACTTCCTAAGTGCCAGGCACTGCTGGAGGCAACAAGGAAGGAGCCAGGGACAGGTCAGATGAAAACCTTCAGCCCATGGGTTTTGCAGAAAGCCAGTACTAGGGGTACTGAGACAAGGAAGGGGCAGGGACTGTGAAGACCAGGGATAAACCATCTAAGACAGGGGACCTCTACACTGAAGTCTAGGTAGACTTAAGGAAACATTGAGGAGGAAGAGATGCTATACACAGAACTTGGAAAACTTTAACTTGGTGCTTCCATATCAGCCCTAAAATTTGTATGATCTTTCTTTACCTTGGATGCAAGATGGTGGGATGTATTTTCCTGCATTTACAACCTCTAGTTTTATGGCATCTACATGGCACTTCCTTGAGAAATAAGGTAACACATTTGAATGTTTTGACATAATGTTTGACACATAGAGGAATCTCAATGATTTCTTTTTTGAATCTGATTTTTAAAAATGATACTTGCACGTTTGGCCTGTGTTTTATCAAACAAAGATGGATAACCTACAGAATAGCAGATTCGTTTTACTAAATATGGTTTAAAAGCTGGATCCAAAAGATTTTGCCCAACTATTTGATTTGCCTGAGACGAATGTATTGTCAGGATGTTCTACAGTCCCATGGGCACACATGGGACGAGCTTACACCCTCAGGCTCACTGAGGCTCCAGGAGGGGACAGTCAGGTCTAGCTGCTTGTCCTGGAACCCTTCTTAGAATGACTTGCAGTCACAGCAGCAACAAGATCTAGTGCTCACATGCCCCAATATTGGCTGATTTTCCCCCACTTTAAACATTCAGTTTTAACTTAAGATAGTGAGTGTTCATCTGCTAGGAATAGAGCCAGACTTCTGTCCAGAGCTGATTCCTGAACACCAAGAACCTAGGACATCACTTGGGGATGCACAGGGGAGACCCACTCTTTCAACTCTTTTCTGAATTCTCCCATAGGGTGAAGATAGCACATATATGTGGATGTGTCCAGGCCTCCACACACTCCCTGTTGAACTATGGGCAGGCCCTTTGGTACCCTGGGGGTTTTTCTTTCTTTCTTTGCTTTTATTTATTTATTTATTTTTAAGACAAGAGAACACACATATTTAAATGTAAGATGTTTGGTGTTCCTCTTTTTGCGTGGTATTGAATTGAGCTGAATTCAATTGTATATGATAATCAGGACGTTTTACAAAATCATGCAAATATTGTTCCACTTAGAAACTAAAGAATTCCAAGCTTGCCAGCACTAATGAGAATTTTAATTTTAAATACTGTCAGAAATGGGGCCCAGATGCATAAACTCCATCTCATCAATCACATCTCATCTAGAATTACTTGTCTTAGTGGAGGGAGAAGCATCTAAAATCCTTTGTCCTCTGGAGTGGGGAGTTGGGGGGTGGTTTATCAATGTGAATCCCTTGATCCTTCCATGATGGTAAATTTACTGTAAGTAAAAACTATAAAATGAACTCTGTTCTAATCAGAAATATTTAGGAATGTTTAAAGCTATCTGTAAACATTAGCTAAGATTTTGTGTGACCCCCAACTCAACTTGAAACACTAAAAAAAGCACCAGAAACTGGTGGGATGGGACAAAGGAGCTGTCCTTTTCAGAAGTGTTGTTTCTTTAACAGGTTCCTTTTGAGTCCTATGCTTCATGATCATTTGAACTTCATTTTAAGTTTCCCAAGGTGTAAACCAGACTAAGTGAAGTGGTTCCTAGGAGAGGAGGTATTTAGTGAACCTAAGAATTTAGCTGAGTGAAGAACAGAAATTTTTCCTTGACTGAAAGTTAACATAATGATATAAAGTACAGTAAGTTAGCCTTTCTCTGTGCTGGTTTGACAAAGTCTTAGGTTTCTAAAATAATCCAAGTAGGGCAGGAATACACTATTATTTTCTTCATAGTGTATATTGTAGACAGAATAATGGTCCCCTAAAGATGTCCACGTCTTACTTCCTGTAACCTGTAAATGTTACTTATGGGGACTTAAAGATCTTGACATGGGGGAATTACCCTTGATTATTTGGATTTGCTCAATGTCATCAAAAGGGTCCAAGTGGAAGGGAGGCAGGAGGATTAGGTCAGAGAGACATTTGAAGGGGCTGCACTGCTGCCTTTGAAGATGGAGGAAGGGGTTTGGGGCCAATGACTACAGACGACCTGTAGAAGCTGGAAAAGGCAAAAAATGGCATTCTCCCTCTAGAGCCTCCAGAAAGAATGTAATCCTGTAGAGACACCTTGACTTGAACCCATCGGGAACCATTTTATATTTTTCACCTTCAGAACTAGAAGATAGTTCATTTGTGTGGTTTTAAAGCCACCAAGTTTGTGGGCACTGATTACAACAGCAAAAGGAAACTTGTCTAGCTTGTACCTGATTATCCTATGACCTTTGGTAACATGATGTACACAGTCCCCACCCATCAGCACTGCCTTCTCTGTTGTATCTGTGCAGAGGAAGTGTTTGTCTTCGGTAGCAAAAACAAATTTCCAAGACTTCTGAATAGTTAATGACTTAGAATTCAGTGCAGGGCAGAATCTGAGTGAATACTTAATGAAATACTGAATACTTAATGAAAATACTTAATGATTATAGAGCTTCTGATTAGGAGGGTGGCCCATTTGTTAGGTGTCAACCATGACACCACGGTCTGCCCAATCCCTCTCTCCAAGTGACATTGTCTGCTAAACATCCACACTGTGCTGTCATGTATGAAGTCCTAATGAGATGGCATGTTTCCAAATGACTATGAAAATGTCACAGGTCTATCCTCTGTGGCCAAGCTTCTAGTCTTACCTTGTATGAATAATTGGGAAAACGTTCTTAGTGCTACATGAAGTGAACATCAGGGTTTGAAGAGTGAATTTCATTAATTACTACAAATGGATATGTTTATTTGAAGTTTTTGAAATAAAAATAAAAATCAATGCAGACTAAGTCAATATACAAAATAATTTATGCAAGTTAAGGCATAACTAGCAGAGATGGAAATCTCTACCAGCATCACATCCATTTGTAAAGCAAAGTTCAATTCCTCTGTAGTCTTTGATTTTTGTTTCCAAAGAGAAGTAAGTCAGCTGCTTATTCTTGTTTCATTTTTAAAGACTTATTTTTATCATTAAAAAAATTATTCACTGTCTCTATTCAAAGAACAAATGATCATTTGATAAGTTATCAAAATGTACTTTTTCAGGGTTTATATTCTAAAATACTTTTATACCAAAAAAAGAATAAAATAAAACACATCCTTTCATAGTGCTGTTTTATGGAAATGGAGAGACCCTTCTGGGTATTATTATCAAGTATGCCAAAGAGTAGCACATTACTGAGTCTTTAACAGCAATGTGGAGTTACAAGAGCAAAACGCCCAGGTGCTGGCTGGATCTCATACAGCTTAGCTGCCTGTGATACTGTGAATTATAATAAGAAATTTGTGTTTGGTCTTCTCCTGTTTCTGGCACAGTCCTAAAACTCTTAGAATGTCCTAAGCAATAACAACATAAGGATGCCTTTTGTTCTGCTAATTAGGGGACTTTTGGAAAACACCTAAAGATGGGGACCAGTTGCCAGTGGAGCCAACCATGACCTTAGAGGGTTGGAACTTTCCATCTCACCTCTGATCTCTGGAGAAAGGAAAAGAGCTGGAGTTTGGATCATTTGCCAGTAGCCAATGGTTTAGTCAATTGTCTATGTGATGAAGTCTCCATAAAAACCCAAAAGAACAGGATCTGAAGAGCTTTCAGGTTGATGAACACATGGAGATTCAGGGAGAGTAGTGTGCACAGAGAAGGCAGGGAAGCCCCACCCCCTCTTCTCATACTTACCCTTGGGCATCTCTTCCATCTGGCCCTTACTGAGTTCTGTTCTTTTGTAAATAAAAATAAATAGGTGACCTAGTAAGTACAATGTTTCTCTGAGCTCTATGAGCAGCTCTAGCAAATTAATCAAACCTAAAGAAAGGTTCAAGGGAACCTCTGATTTATAGCCAGTCTGTCGGAAGCACATTAACAACTGGGATTTTGACTGGTGTCTGAAGGATGGGGGGGCGTCTGATAAGACTGAGCCCTTAACATGTGGAATCTGATGCCATCTCTGGGTAGATAGTGCCACAATTGTGTTAAATTGAGTTGACTTATAGAACACCCAGCTGGTGTTGGAGCATCACTCTTATGTGGTGTGGGGAACCCCATTTCCCCCACACACTTACCCCTTAAAATTGGGTCCAGGAACCTAATTAATTACCCCAAGTCATTTTTAAATGTTGCTAGAGCTTAATGTGCTTGCTGCTGTGAAGGGCACAGGAAACCCAGCAGAGCAGATCACACAGCCCAGGACTAAGGCAGACTTCCTGCTCCCCAGAAGTCTGTTGTTGGCAATTCCAGGGCTGGAGCCTTGCCTAATTATAACATGCATCTCCAACACCATCATGCTGCCCAGCATACACACATGCACACACATGCATATACATGTACACAGACATATGCACACACTAGATACACAGAACAAAGGTTGTGCCACAATAGCTAGCAATATGAGTGAACACAATATCTTGAAATTATTTTTAATGTATATTGAAATTCCATTTACCTTACATAATAATCAAAACTTTGGCCATATTATATAAGAAGAAATAAAACTCAAGAGAAAGAAAAGACAAGCCACAGACTGGGAGAAGATTTTTATAAAAGATACATCAGATCAAGGACTGCTATCCAAAATACACAAAAAGCCCTTACAAATCAACAATAAGAAAACAGACATCCTGATTGAAAAATGGGCCAATGACCTTAACTAATACCTCACTAGGCAAGATATAGAGATGGCAGATAAGCATATGAAAGGATACTTCATACCATAAGTCATCCGAGAAATGCAAATTAAAACAAGATACCAACACCCACCTACAAGAATGGCCCAAGTCTAGAACACAAATCTCATAAATGCTGACAAGACTGTGGAGCAAGAGCAACTCTCATTCATTGCTGATGAGAATACAAAAGGACACAGCCACTTCCAAGATCACTTTGTCTCTTATAAAATTAAACATACTCTTATCATACAACCTAGCAACTGTGCTTCTTAATATTTACCCAAAGGATTTAAGAGCTCCTTCAAAAAGCCTTCATGAGGAGGTTTAAAGCAGCTTAACTCATAATTATCCAAACTTGAAAGCAACCAGGATGCTCTTCAGTAAGTGAATAGGCAAGTTGTAGAACACGGAGACAATGGAATATTACTCAGCACTGAAAATAAATGAGCTGTCAAGTCAGAACAAGATGTGGGGGAAACTTAAATGTGTATCACTAAGTGAAAGAAGCCAGTCTGCAAAGGCTATGTACTGTGTGACTCCAGCTCTGTAACATTATGGAAAAGCAAGACTATGGAGATAGTAAAGAGATCTGTGGCTGCCAGGAGTTCTGGGGGAGGGAAGGATGAACAGGTGGAGCCCAGAGGATTTTTAGGACAGTGAAAGTACTCTGTATATTACTTAATGGGGGCAGTGCCTAGATGGCTCAGTTGGTTAAGTGTCTGACTGCTGATCTCAGCTCATGTCTTGATCTCAGGGTCATGGGTTCAAGCTCTGCACTGGGCTCCATGCTGAGCATGGATCCTACTTAAAAAGAAAAAAAAAAAAATAGGGACACCTGGGTGGCTCAGTTGGTTAAGTGACTGCCTTCGGCTTGAGTCATGATCCTGGAGTCCTGGGATCGAGTCCCACATTGGACTCCCTGCTCGGCAGGGAGTCTGCTTCTCCCACTGACCTCTCTCCTCTCATGCTTGCTCTCTCTCTCTCTCTCAAATAAATAAATAAAATCATTAAAAAATTTTTTAAAAAAAGAAAAAAATAATAATGACGAATATGTGTCCTTACACATCCATCCAAGCCCACAGAACGTACGAGAATGAACCCTAATGTAAGCCATGGATCTGGGGTGATTATCATGTGTCAGTGTAGGTCCATCAATTACAACAAAGACACCACTCTGGTGGGGGATCTGATAACCAGGGGAGTCTGTTCATGTGGGTGGGGGGATCGCTCCACTGTCCCCTCAATTTTGATGTGAACCTAAAACTACTCTAAAAAAAATAAAGTATGCTTTGGAAAAGAGAAAGAAATGTGTTCCTGACATGAAGCAAATAAATGGTCTTTCTGGAAAAAAGACTACTGAGATCATATTTCCCATCCCAACTGAGGCAAGAGGACAACCATGTTGGCAGCAAGTACTGGGGCTCTGCGCTACCTGCACTCTGCCCTGGGCTTTGGGTACAGTAATTAAAATAACAATGCTATGCAGTAGGCGGTATAGTTATTATTTTATAGCTGAAGAAAGGAGGGTCAGAGGATTTAAGTTCTTTGGTCGACATTATATAACTGGCAAGGAGTCCAGTGGCCATGATGCTCTAGTCCATCTGATTCCAAAGCCTGGGCTCTTTCAGCACTTGGAAAGACTTTCATTAACTTTTCTGATCCTCATCTCCATTCCCTTTTATTTCCTGCCCAGCTAAGATGAGGTCTTGTTCCATTGCTGCTGTGAACTTATTACTTTAGAATAGAACAAAATAACGTGCCAGAAATGATTTGCAGAACCCGCTCTCCTTGCTTTTCTCCTTGTAATGTATGAGCAGTACAATAAAATAGGCTCATCGCTTCTGGCACCAGAGAAGATCTGGGGGCTTTGTAAAGGGGGACAGAAAGTTACAGAGCCACGTTTGAATCGAGAGGCCACCACCCGGGGTTGGGGGCAAGAGACTTCAATTCATTATACTCTCCTTCTCCCAAGTCAGACTCTGTGATCAATCCTCAAACTCAAAGCCTGAGCCAAGCTACACCACCTTAGAGGGATAATGGGGTCCTTCCATCCCCCCATCCCCACCCCTCAGCCCCTTGTCTGATGGACTGCTCACTGAGCCTCTTCCCAGTATTCTTCATAGAGACCAGGTCTAGTATGACCTTCCAAAAAATAGTTTCTTCCCATTCTATTTGAAGAGGTTCAACACAAAGTTAAGCTTGATGGTAATGGGGCTAGCCAGAGTCAGAGATTTTAAGTCATTCTGAGATTAGAGTTCCTAGAAAGGGCTCAGTCAGTCATCTGCCCCTTCTTTGGGACAGCTGGTTTTCACACTCAAAAGATGTCTTTTAAATCATAGTTGAGAAATCTGGGGTCTTGGTCTGGAGTAACCCCTCCCCCAACCCGGTGAGAACACAAATCAGCAGCCAGGGGACATGACTTGGGAGCATCGTGGCAACTTTGATTTGGGAAAAAGAACAGCATTCTTTCTGAAATAATTAAGTATTTTTTATCTTTAATGCACCATATTCTCAAGACTGAGATGGAAAATAGATTTCCCATTAGTGCCATTGAGAAATTCTCCCTAGTCTGCCCCCTTTACTGGGGATGCCATGGGAGGCAGCCATATTGGGCAAGGAGCTGTGCTCCTGCCACTGGCAGGAACTGTAATTGGTGCTGACAGTGTGTGTTTGCAGATGAATGCCTCCTTCGCATCGTCCTGCTGCATGAAATTAAAGTGGTGACTCATGTGTTCCTGGTCTTCACCCACGGACCCACAGCTACTCTGCAGCTCCATTAGTCTGATGTCTTGGGTGGTGAATGCCACCACTCCTGTCTGCATGTCACAGAGCCTGCAGACTTCTCCAGATGAATGCCACACTCACAGAATACACTTCCTGTCACCCGAAAGTGTGCAGAGCTCACAGCAATCCACCCCTGAGAGGACGCACACTTCACTGCCACCACACACACCACGTACACTCAGGCACACAAGGACCTTCCTCAAGTTCCCCCTTGGTTTCCCCAGGGACCTCAGAAAGCACTCTTAAAACAGAATAAGAGAAGAGGAGGAGCAAGATGGCAGAGGAGAAGGAAAACTAAATTTGGTCGGGTCCCAGAAATTCAGCTAGATAGTTATCAAACCATCTGTAACCTACAAACTCAACAGAGATCAAAGAGAAGAGCAGCAGTTCTAGGAACAGAAAATCGACCACTTCCTGGAAGGTTGGACGTGTGGAGATACTGGCCCCACTTCATCATGTCCCATCTTTACACCCCTGGGTCCCCTGACTGGAATGCCATCATCCGTTCATGTGCAGACAGCAGTCTTCTCTCAGCGGTATTAAAGGCTGTTCTCAGACACCAAGTTCTTGCATCACTTTTGCCCTTGCTTTTTATGTTCTAAACCTATGCCTTTGAATTCTTCGAGTATTTTGTAGATCACAATGCATCCTCCTTTAGAAACTGGGCTTATCTTTCTATCAGTCGTAAGGACTGGCAGAATTCTGGATAGCGAGGGATGAGATGGCCATTGAACTCATTCCTACGTGGAGGGCTCTGAGGGCAGACAAATTCATCTTCTCTGTGCATGGGACATGCAGGCACATACCCCACGATGACTGGGCAAGTGGCAAACACAGGAAGAACGGTAGACCAGTGCCCGTATGTATTCAAGAAGCACCCATCCTAGAGTTTGGATATCATAAAAGTTTGGAGAGGAGATTGTTTTTTCCTTTTCTTTTTCAAATGGACTAAACCACAGTCCCCATGGACGAGGGACTCATGGTTCTTCAAAGGCTGGATGGGAGCGAGGTGAGCAAATGTGTTGGTGTGGGTCATAGCGATTGGAAGAGAAAGTTGAAGGCAGGGTGTGCAGGCAAGGAACGGTGGCCGGCATCAAACACATTCCTTAAAATCTGTGTGTTGATCGATTCCCTCCTACTTTCCCATTGAATCATATCTTGCTTTTAGAAATGAAGTGTGATCTAACCAGAACTACCTGGTACCTCATACACAGGAGATAGGTTATCTGCCCACTGCCACTACCCACCGCAAGCAGAGACTTAGCGACGACAGACCCAGAACAGGGTATGCACTGTGTCTGCAGTGGGGGCCGTGGCTATGATGTGCCATGTGACCCGTGGCCTGAAACTCCCCTCATCTCTCTCTGGACACCAAAGTAGAGTCTAGGAGCCTGGAAATTAGATTTCCTGAGTCTTTGCCCTTTGTTTCAGTGCTGTAAGTAGTGTCCCCCAGGTCAGAAACTCTGTTTTTCTTCCGAAACGTACATTTTTTTAACTTTTTGAAGACGGATATTTACAATTTGCTCTTTCAGAGTCCAGATTATTTGTATACTAGTTTCTTTTCACAGTGGGATTGTGGAGATTTTATGCATGGGTGCACAGGAAGGACTTAGGATTTCCAATTTTAATCTAAAGCCAGATAAGACACAGTTTGGCAGCTACCGGTCTGCCCGGACTTGGCTTGCTGAGAAATCTCTTTTTAATGGCCTAGTTCGTCACCCTGTAAATATACTCAGAATTAGATTCCAACCCCCACTCACGTCTCTGCATCTTTTCTGATTTTGAGTTTTGGATGTTTGACCCTGCTGTCTCTCTCCTTGATTGTCAACACATCGACGAGTTATTTCAGCCCTGGGGTCCAAGCAGGGAGGTAGGCAGGTTGCCCAGAGGGTGCCTCATGCCATTTTCAGTAAGGGGGGCCGGATGGGTCCAGAGAACAGGCATGGTCATGACCAGGATGTTGCATAGCAGGAGGGTCAGAACGTCCCACTGCGGCCAGTGATGCATCCTGGAGTCCCAGACGGGACTGGAGAAGGTGACTATTTAGATCACAGCCCAGGGCAGGTCAGAGATGGACACTCATGGGTCAGCACTGACCAAGGGGCAGGGAGAGAGAGGGCGGAGGAGGGGGAGAAAGAGAGAAAGGGAATGGTAAAGACGCTGGACTAGAACCGGCGAGCCACTGCACAAAACCACCAGGCGGTGGAGGGCAGCTAGGGTAGGACTCCAGGTGGGCCCCTGTGATCAGGTTAACAAAGCATCCAGGGAATGTGTTTATATTCTGAGCAGGGCGGGTGCCTAGAGGTCTGGGACTCCTGCTAGCAGCCCAGGTCTCCCCTCCTGGAGAGGGTGGGTCTGCATTGGGGCTGGTCCTCTAGTTGTATTCCCCTGGAGACAATGCCCAGCTCTTAACTCAGCAGGGAGACACATAGCCACCCTATACCTGAACGTCTGACCTACAGGAGGTTGGGCCACCGGTCAACCCCGGAGTGCTTTGCCCCACTGGCTTGCCACGATCCTGATGTCTGTAGAGTCCTCAGGGTCAGGATGACATAGAAAACACAGAGTGCCCAGTTAAACACGAATTTCAGATGGACAAGAAATATTGTTTTAGTCTAAGAATTTCCCACACAATATTCAAGATGTATCTGTACTGAAAAGTATATTCAATTGGGTGATCCGAATTTTTATGTGCTAAATCTGGCAACCTGCGCCAGGGACTTCTCAGCTGCCCTCCTTCACCTGTGGACCCACAGATTTGCTGGGTGGTGGCCACGGGTCCCAGATTTTCCAACCACTCCCCTGGGAAATCACATCCCGCTGTTCGATGACCTGTCCTGGTTTCGGTCCAGCAAATACAAGGCTGAATGGCAAGCAGCCACTTAGACGCAGATTTTCAAAGGGACTGTCATGCACCTGGTCTGTGCTCTCCCATCAGTCCTGCTCTAAGATGCATTCAAGGGGACTCCCAGCACACATAAGGGGTTTGGAAGGCATTTCCAGCAGCCTTTCTCGCGGCGGTGAAAGGCGTGCCTTAAAACAAGGTGGCAGTGAGCCCATGTGAAACAAATAGGCTCTTCTGAAAGAGAAGGAAACACCCATTAGCACTTTCTTTTTGCATGAGCAATGTGAACACAGCTAAGAGGGTGCAAGGGTTCACTGCACAGTGCGGCTTCGGGTCTGGAGAAGCCGCAGGATTGTAATAACACCGCAAGTCACCACCCTAGTGCTTTGTCCAGAGATGTTACTGCTCCTGCTACTTCGTGGAGTTCTTGTCATTCTAGGCCATGTTTTACAACTCAGGTACCTCCTGATGTCTGCAGAAGGAGCTCTGTGGAAGTGGTCCATGTCATTATTTTTTTTCTGCTTTTAAGAAAAACGAGAATAGTATATTCTTTCTAAAGGGCTTTCTTTACTTTTCTTTTTTAAAAAGATTTTATTTGTTTATTCATGAGAGAGAGAGAGAAGCAGAGGGAGAAGCAGGCTCCCCACTGAGCAGGGAGCCCAATGCAGGACTCAATCTGAAGGCCTTGCTATCCTGACCTGAGCCAGAGGCAGACACTTCACCAACTGAGCCCGCCAGGCACCCTCTAAAGGGCTTTCAGTGTCTTCTTATCTTTTCAGGATTAAGTTCTATTTCTTAGCACAGCCTGAGAAGCTCCTTTCCCTTCTACCTCTTGGGTCCTTCTCTGATGCTCCCCCCAGCCGAAGGTCCCTGAATGCCGTGTCATCCAATGCCTCACTGACTTGCATGCAAGTCACGTCTGTCTGGGGAGCCCCTGCCTCCCACGCACCAACAAGATACTCTATGCTTGGTTCTCCCAACCTTCCCTCAATAAATACTCACCCATCGTTATTGGTATTATTTCTCACATTTTTAGATTACATTCCCCTCTGCATCATTTTAATTATCCAAAATAAAACAAAGACATAGAATCCACAAAAAAGAAGACTCATCCCTTACTGAACTATGATGAAGGAGCACAGTATACGAGCATTTTCTTGAGGACAAACATCGTCAGAAAATTAGCAACTATGTAACTTGTTAAAGCCCCCAGAAACCCTACGTTCTTGCGTCCCTCACAACGATGTCGTGTTCCACATGCTTTCTGTTTAGTCAGCTTGATTGAAGTATCACTGAGTCAGAGTAAAAGGAACGGGAAGCTCTCACATTTTCTCCATTCTTGTTGAGTGTTTGCTAGGGAGGCAGGCTCTCCCCTCAGGATGGCCCAGGCTTGTGCGAAGTCATGGGTCTACAGATGATAACACAAATCACTTACCCATGTTTACGGCAGCCTTGCTATCTTTGCTCAGGTTGGAAATGAGCAAGAGAAGAAAACAACCCAAGGACCGGAGTCACTGTGTTCCTTCACTGAAGTTGCAAAGGCATCAGAACTGAATGTGAAATACACGTTTGAAAAAGCCTGAAATTCAGGCAAAATCCCCATTTTACTAGAGCAGATTACCTTCCATGGACAGGTAAGTTTCATTTTGCTTTTGCGTTTTCAACAAGATCCAAACTTTTTCTAGTTTCTACATATCCTTGTTAATTAACCTTTGAAGGCTACCCCGTAACGTGATTTTGTTGTTCAACCACCATATATTTGATCATTCTGGTATATGTGAATCGCTAAAATTTCAGCGTGGTAGGGAATACATAAAAATTAACCTTCTACAGGAACCCTTTCTAAAAGTGATTTTTCTGTGTGAAAGATTTGAAGCATATTATAGTTCTTCCCACACGTATTGCCAATGGATTTCCTCCCAAAATATGTTCTAATCTAAAATGTCACCAGTAGGGCATGGCTATTTCAGTTTCAGTTCTACACGGATGTCTTTGATTTGAGGGGGGACTCATTGGTAGTTATACAGTGTTTTTGCATGGGTCGATCTGTTTAGTGACGATAAACATTACTTTGTTTGTTTAACGTTTTAACATTTATCTTTTTCTACGTTATTTATTCATATCTTTCCTCCGTATTTTTTTTTATTGCTGAGCTTCTGCTTTCATTAAAAACTTTCTTTCTTTCATTAGAAACTTGAAGAGTACTTAATAAAGCCCGTGCCATTTTATTTCAGAGCTGACCCCCAATAGAAGGGGTTAGCTGGAGGAAGAATGTTCCAGGTTGTGGGAACAGAGAGTGCAAATGTCCTGAGGCATCTGCATTCTGATTGAGTCAGAGAAACAGCAAGGACACTGGGCAGTTTGCACTGAATGATTTGGGGAGCCAGTCCTGAGGTGAAAGTGAAGAGAGAGCCAGGGGCAAGGTCACACTCACTGCCTCGCCAGCTTGGTTAATGAGTCAGGTTTTATTCTAAACATCTTAGCAAGGCACTGCCCTAGGGTCTTTCTAAAATCCTTCCACACACTCTATTTACTTTATCTTTCTCCTCTTCCTGCCTCCTCTTCCTCTTTCTTCTCTTTATTTTTAAATGACAATGATCGGGGCTTCTAAGCAGACCTCAAATTCCTAACTTGCTGACCCCATCAGTTAACAGATCAACAATGACCTGGGTAAGAATTAGTGCTAGTATTTTTTTTTAATCCTTTTTAAATTTATTTTCAGCATAACAGTATTCACTGTTTTTGTACCACACCCAGTGCTCCATGCAATCCGTGCCCTCTCTAATACCCACCACCTGGTTCCCCCAACCTCCCACCCCCCCCACCTCTTCAAACCCTTCAGATTTATTTTCAAAGTCCATAGTCTCTCATTGTTCACCTCCCCTTCCAATTTCCCCCAACTCCCTTCTCCTAACTCCCCATGTCCTCCATGCTATTTGTTATGTTCCACAAATAGTGCTAGTATTTGAGGAAAAGAGAAAACACGGCATAGTCACCCAAGAGCATACCAGTGTTGGCCAAAAGGGTTCAGGGTCCGTCGGGCACCTTCCCTGCCATGCCACAGAATGGGTGCTGACACCGCACAGAGGGAGAAGTCAGTCTTTCCACAAACCCCTCGTGAGGCTTCCAGGAGCTGCACAGAAGACATTGCCTTATGCCCTGGTTCATAGTTTGTATTGATTTTTATTTGCTCTTTGTATCAAGTCATGAGACTAATTCTGCAGCGTTCACGCTGATGCTTCACGAACATACTTACTGCTGTATTTGTCAGATAAAATCCCAGTTGCTTCATATTCTTCTCAGACAACACGCCTCCCACTGCAGGTCTGGCGCTCACTCTTGGAACAGGCTTTTAAACAATCATAATTATTTGCTTTGTGAGACATTCCGGAACTCTAAGACAAAACAGTATTTTAATAGCATCTGCTGTCACCAACAGAGTTAAGACTTTTGTCCCCAGGAGTTTATGATTGTTAAAGGATCACCATTGTGTTAAAACTTAGCCAAAAAATGACTGCTTCAGAGTGATTTTCTCGCTATGAAATACATTTTCTAAGTAGCAATGGGTCACTTTTACAGTCCTTTTTTATTGTTATTTCCTAACTTAAAATGGCTTCAATAAATAAGAAGGGAATGGCCTCAGTGTTTTCGTCTATGCGGGTGACTAATGTCTCATGCTTATCAAAGCTCCTGGAAAACCCACGGGCGGTAGCCAGGGCAGTGTGCCCAAGGCTCCCTCTCTGTGGAGTTGGCCCGACTGTAATCTTATTTATGGAATTATGGAATTTCTGATTGGCAGACTTGCCGTTCAACGTCCACATTGTGCCTCTGGAAATCCAAACATTTCCACTCTTAAAAAAAAAAAAAAAAGGGTTTCTTTTAGGTATTGTTGATTCAATCAGAATATGTGCTTGAGAAGTCAAACAGGGGTAAAGATAGGGAGAGACCCGAGTCACTCCTGTGAGGAAGCAAACCAAACACTGCAGTTGGAAGAGAACCTGTCTCTCCTTGGCGGGTGGAGAGGCTCCATGGTCTGAGTTCATCAGACATGGGAGGACTTCTTCACTTTTCGTGGAAACATGAATCAGTTGCAGGACCAGTCTGTATGGACCTTCATCCACACCTAGTGCCCCCAAGTACAGAAATGCCAGAGCACTGCTCTCAGAGGATTGCAGTTTCCTTCTGGAGGGAAACAAACACCCAGAGAGAGTGAGGAAAGAATCATTCAAGGTGAATGGCAAGGGTTGGGCAGAAAGTGACCCTCTGTGCTGCGTAGTCGCCCCTCTTTGGAGGGAAGGCGTGGAGGCAGAGGCGGCTTTCTGGGGATGGGTGATATTTCAAAACAAATTGGAGTGGGGATTTGCTCTGCCTTCTCCTGACCTGGGTCATAGCCTAAATATCCTCTGCACAGTGAAGCATCCTGGTGCCTTCCCAGCCTTCCATCCTGCCTACTTAGAACCCACCAGATTGGATGTGATGCCTTTGTTGGTTCTTCGGTGACATTCCATGTGTGTCACGTTATGACACTGAGCTCAGAATGCTGAGCTTGTGGTGGCGTGAGCTGTGGGAAGGGAATCCACGTCTGTTGTGCCCCTCCCGCTGTCTTCTCGCCTGACATTGTTGCTAGAATACGGTAGGGGCTTAAACGATATTTGTCAGAGACATGAATGAATGAGTGAATGAACACAGGGAAAGGAGAGTCCCCTAAGGGTTGAGAAGGGCATGAAAGAGTCAGATATTCCTCAGCATCTGGCATCCGGCATCTCGGTCCTCCCAGCTGTATGTGCTGACGAGGACCGCTCTTCTGATGCCTGCATTTCCTTTCCGCCACTACGGACACCGGGTGATCGCTTGCCTTGTTATATCTAAGACTTTATTAGCCTTTTTTTGGTGAGGAGGGCACAGAGTTAGCCTCCCCACCCTCTTCGTATCAGTTGTGTGAGATTCAGTTAACCTTAGTTGTTGCCTTATTTTGGAAGGATGGCTGTGGGATTTGGGGAAGGACAATTGCGTCTCCATACAGTAGGTTTGGAGCAAAGGAGACAAAGCCAATTTCAGTTTTGGCAAATCACGTCTGTGGCTCAGCAGCTTACCAACTACTTGAGGGAAAAAGTGAAGGATGAAGGACCAGATGCTTTAAAAGCCATTTGGTTCATGACTCAAGGAAAAAAAAAATTGTACCCATGTATGGTGATGGATATTAACTAAACTTGTGGTAATTATTTCGCGATATATCCAAATATCAAATCATTGTGTCGTGCGCTTAAAACTAATATAATGGTATACGTCAGTTACATTGCAATTAAAAAAGGCATTTGTGGGATCTGTTGCACAAGGAGGAAACCAATATGGCAAATAGGATGTGGACACCGATGGGATGTGGTACAAGCCGAGCAGCCCTGGACATTTATCAAAAATCCCAAATCACTGCAGGTCAGAACCCTCTCTCATCTCCTCGGGCCTTGAATGGTTAGGGGGGAGCAGAGAGGAGGTGCGGCCTCAGGTCGGAGTGATGACATTACTGCACGTGGTGGGGAAAGTCAGGCTCCATCGAGGCTGAGCGGTGGGTGGACACTCTGAGCAACTGGGGCTGAGAGGAAACGTGGATTTCTCCTTCGGAGGCAGAATTCAGCGATTTTGGAAAGTAGCATCCTGTAGCTCTGAAACAAGAGTCGAGGAGCCACAGAGGGGATTCTCGTGGTTTGGAGTTTTTGTGGACAGGAAGGTGTCTTGGTCATGATGTTTCTCCGTGTATCTGTTAGAGCATCTTCAGACATCAGGGATGGGCTGGGGAAAGCAGTCTTATCTCACTGTGTGGCTGGTGAATCTGACTTTAAAGTTTCCTGTTGAATGCCTCCCTCGAGGAGGTAAAGTAGCAGACACCTTCAGGTCTCTTAGAGTCACTTCGGCGTTAGAGAGTCAGGCAGAGAACAGAGCCAGAGTCACGAGCTGAAAGTCGGGTTTCTGGAAGTGAGAACCACTCGGAGCTTTGCTCTAAAGGGAGTGAAGGAATGTCAAATCCCCATAGTACCAAAAATGCCATCTTATTCCCGTGAGTGTATAGCTTGCTTATTGCTCCTCAAAATAAATAAATAAATAAATAAATAAATAAATAAATAAAATAAAAATAAAAATAATAGTATTTTGGATCTGAAGCAGTGTAGAAAATCGAGTCTATGATAATGTTTGCAAATGCCTGGGATGGAGTGTAAATGCAAGTCACCCTTTCCTGCACCTTATGATTCCAACAGGGAAGCTGGCTGTAGGAATAGAAAAAAAAAATTGGGAATTTTAAGCAGAAAGAAAAACAAAAGAAAACTTCTAAGATAAAATACTAAGTGCTCATGAGTGGTTCTCAGAACTATAAAGAAACAACCTCTACCTATTTCTACAATAAAATGCAGCTCTAAATCCTGGATAGACAGGAGCAGCTGAAGACTCTAAGAGTAAAAATGATCTTTCACTAAAATTAAATCAAAACACAAAACATAAAACCATGAGGCTTCTGAAGTTAAAAACAGGAAAAAATCTAGGTGACCTTGGGTTTGGTGACAAATTCTTTGGTACAACACCAACAGCATGATTCATTGAAGGAAAAAAACTGGTAAGTTAGCCTTAATTAAAGTAAAAATTTTTAAAAACCTGTGCTTTGTGAAAGTCAGTGTTAAGGGAACAGACAAGCCATAGGCTGGGAAGGGATATTTGCACAATGTTTATCTGGTCATGAACTTGCCTCTGAAACATTAAAGAGCTCCTAAAACTCTCAAAAAGGAAAGAAACAATGAGTTTAAAATGAGCAAGGTGCACGTCACTGGCGGTGCTGCCAGTGAGCACGGGGGAAAGTGTTCAACATTGTTAGTCCCAAGGAGATGTATATGAAGATAAGGAGATACCCCTGCACACCTATTAGACAGGCTAGAAGAAAAAGTAATGATAAATAAGCAAGAAAGCTATTCACCGGTGAGGACGCAGAATGACAAAAACTTGCACGACCGCTGCTGGGACACAACATGACACAGCTTGTAAGACGGAGGACAGACAGCCTGAACACATGGTCCGGCAGTCCTGTTGCAGGCATTTGCCTAAATGGGGGGCAGAATTATGTCCACACCAAAGCCTGAGCACTGATGTTCACAGCAGCTGTATTTATGACGGCCAGAAATGAGGAGAAGCCAAGAAGCCCTTCAGGACGTGAAGATTGCTAAGCTGTGCTATATCCATACAATGGGACGCTTCTATAAATGCGTGACGACGTGATTTTTTTTTTAATTTATTATTTATTTGACAGAGAGAGACACAGTGAGAGAGGGAACACAGGCAGGGGACAGTGGGAGAGGGAGAAGCAGGCTGCCGCCGAGCAGGGAGCCCGATGTGGGGCTCGATCCCAGGACCCTGGGACCATGACCTGAGCCGAAGGCAGATGCTTAATGACTAAGCCACCCGGGTGCCCCCGACGTGATTTTTAAAATCACCTTTATCTATAAAAAAGGGTTAAACTACCAATCCACCTGAAGGCGTGTGTGCATATGTGAAGAGACCGGCTGGAAGCCCGGCATGGTTACCAACATGCCCGTGTGGGGAAACAGACCCAGAGAGATGGTGAGAAACAGCCACGCGCTCCCCAGACGTTTGCAGTGGGAGAGGATGTTTGAGCTGGTGAGGCGTGTGGACATTTAGGGAAGTGGGGCTTCTGTATCATATTGTGTTGGTGGAGACATGATCATAGCATTTATCCATAGAACTTTATGTCACAGCAAATGAACCTTCATGTCTGCAAACTTTTTAATAAAATCACTTAAGGGCGCCTGGGTGGCTCAGTGGGTTAAGCCGCTGCCTTCGGCTCGGGTCATGATCTCAGGGTCCTGGGATCGAGTCCCGCATCGGGCTCTCTGCTCAGCAGGGAGCCTGCTTCCCTTCCTCTCTCTCTGCCTGCCTCTCTGCCTACTTGTGATCTGTCTGTCAAATAAATAAATAAAATCTTTAAAAAAAATAAATAAAATCACTTAAGAGGTCAGGGGACTATAGGATGGAATGAGAATGACACGAGAATCGTTACGAATGAATGAAACCACCTCAGGGAAGTGGGTGTGAGGGAAGGGGAAATGGACTCTGTTACAAACTCAAGGCAATGGAACTATACTGAAGCCACTGTAGTTGAGGACACTCTCTCCATGGGGCAGTGAGTGAACAATCCCCAAAACACTAGACATGCATGCTGAAGTTGAGCAGCAGATAACTGGGTGACGTGGGGTAGGAGGAGGCTTCTCCACTGATGGAGATGGAGAGTACGTGCGAGCCAGAGAAATGGGTTCCTACAGTCCAGGTGACAACAGGGTAGAGCTGGAGACTTCTGGACGATTCATGTGTAGCCCATCACGTGGCTGGATAGCAGATACGGAGTGTGTACAAAACAGGCCAGTGTGTATGCCTAATTCCTCACTCAGTCAGCTGAGAGGAGCAGTGACACTGCTGTAGTGAGTCTGTCTAGCATCCAGACCTCAATTTATTTTTCTTAAATTTTTATTTATTTGAGAGAGAGCGAGAGAGAGAGAGCACAAGCTGGGAGGAGGGTCCAAGGGAGAAGCAGGCTCCCCGCTAAGCAGGGAGCCCAATGTGGGACTCCATCCCAGGACCCTGGGACCATGACCTAAGCCGAAGGTCAGGTCATGACCCAGATGCCCCCAGACCTTGGTTTCTAACATAATTCTCCACTGACAGAAACAGGATTCCTTAGAGAAATAGTGAGGCTAGGGCAAGACATAGAAAAGACACCCCTGGAGCATCTCATAGTGACAGAAAGTAAGGAAGTTCTCCAAACAAAACGAAACATCTCACAATAAAAGGGAGTGTGACAAAGAGTCACAGGACTGACTGGAAGAGCTTCTGACGGCCAGTGCTAGAGCAGTTGGGGTAATGCAGTCAATCATGCTGTATTGGACTCATAACTCCAAATAATGAATAAACACCCATGAGTCCACATGAACACAAAGAAATGGTTGAATGAATGAAGGGATGGTCTCTGGGCAGAAGGCCATCAACAACACACATAGATATTCCCGCTCCAGATGTGTGGGGAGCACGTGATTTCCTGCCGAAGAGTATAATATCGAGGGGAGGGAAAGCAGTTCTCTCACATTTGAGAAATGCAGCGAAGCGTGTGTCAGCAAGACTGACAAGGTGAAGGTGAACCAGGGTGAGCTGTGTTGATAGTGCAGAGTACCGAGACGGGTGGGAAGGGCACTTTCCCCTGATGACCTTCCTCCCCAAGCCCCGTCAGCTACAGACTGATCACCAGGAAGCCATCAGACAAGCCCCAGCTGAGGGACATCCCACAAAACCCTAACCAGCCCTCCCCAGAATGGTCAAGGTCGTCTGAGAAACTGTCCTCTTCAAAGGGTGACATGACAACTAGATATAATGCCATATCTTGGATGGGAATCTGAAACAGAAAAAAAATTAAGCAAAGATCAAGTAAATCTGAATATAACATGAAATACCAATATTGTCTCACTAGCTGTGACAAATCCCCATGCTGATGTAGGATATCACCGACGGGAAACCAGGTGCAGGAGATGTGGAAGCTCTGACAGTTTTTCTGTGCATTTGAACCTAGATTCCATTTATATGAGGATCTGAACTAGTCTAACTCACATAAACAGAGAGGCGAATGGTGGTTGCCAGGGACTGGAACAAAAGGGAACTAGGACTTGCTGTTCAATGGTTACGTAGTTAAAGTTAGTAAAACAAGACAACAGGCCCAAAATGGAGTTTCTTATGCTAAGGCCTATGTCACCAAATAGACTTAACTGTGACACCTTCAGCTCTTCCAGAAGGATAATCTTAACCAGTCAGTCAGGAATTGCCTGGTCAGCACCAGCTGGTGGGTCTGCCAGATGCACCAGTACTGTCCCTGGAAGGAAAGTGACCTTGCAAGGACCAGCCCACATCTTTGCCTGCGACAACTCCCTTGTTCCCGGCTCCCTTTGGGCTATAAAAGTCTTTTATTTTGTACATCTCCTCAGTGCTCCTTCTTATCTGCTGGACTGGATGTTGCCCAGCTCACGAGTCATTTCATAAAGCCAACAGGGTCTTTAAAATGTATTCAGTTGAATCTTATTTTGTAGCAGTTACGTGAGTTGAGTGTTTTAGGGCTCTGCTGTGTATCATTGCTCCCCTGGTTAAAAAAAAAAAATGCTGTAATGTGTGCCCTTAACAAATCTGCCAAGGGGAAGGGGAAGATCACATGTCCAGGTTTCTAACCACAATATGAAAAGATAAAAAACAAACAAACAAACAACAACAAAAAAAAACCTTTACGAGTTTATCAGAAACAAAAAGTAAGCGTTAGCAGGTGGATTTGGGGAGAAGGCCAGAACTGACAGTCTGCAGAACCGACAGTAAATTTATTCTCCTTACCTTTGTGGGTAGCCTGGTGGGGACTCAGAGACAGCCTCCAATCTGACCCTATGCCCAGTGGTCTAAGGAGCAGAAGAGGGGGAATGTACGGTCTGAAAGCGAGGAAAATCAGACAAACCAGGTCTATAATTTATATACAAAGGCAAAAGGAAGAGAATACTTAAAACAACTTTTAAAAAAGAACACATTTGAAGGACTTACAGTGTCTGAATTTAAGAACTACCACGAAGTTACGGTAGTCAAGACAGCGTGGCAGAGATGGAGACAGACACAAACTCAGTGGGAGAGAATTTGAAGTCGACCGGACAAGCTGATTTTTGACAAAGACGACAAATTAACGTAATGGGAAAAGAATAACATTTTCAACAGATGATGTGGGAAATACTGGATGTCTGCATGAAAGCAATAAGCCTCTATAGAAAATTATCCAACAATGGAATGTAGACGAAACAGGAAAATATAACCCTGAAAACGCTCTAGAAGAAAAAAATTGGACAGAATCATTTTCATCTGGGGTTCACTGTAGAGTTCTCAGACATGACCACAGAAGCATGACCTGGAACGTGAAAAATAGTAAATTTGTGGGCTTCATCAAACTTAAAACCTTTGTCAGAATGAAAAGACAAGCTGGGAGGAAATATTTGCAATTTGCATATGGGACAAAGGACTTATATTTAGAATACACACAAAGAGCTCCAGCTTAACAGTAAGAAAGCAGCTTAATTTAAAAGACGGGTGAAAGACTTTAACAAACACTTGACTAAAGAGATACAGATGCCAGATAATTACATAAAAGATGCTCAACAGCATTAGCTGTTAAGAAAATGCAAATTAAAACCATCATGAGATACCGCTCCAGACCTATTAGGGTAGTGAATATTATAAACAGGAATAATCGTAAGGCCAGTACCCGTGTGAGAAGGTGCCAAGCAAATGGGTCTCTCCTATTGTTGGTGGGAGACTGACGCATGTAAGAACTTGGACGAGTATCAAAGGCCTGTAGTGCATGAAAGAAGCAAATTTGGAAAGTTTACGTATTACTAGAAACCATTTATGAGACATGCTCAGACAAACTGATTCTAGGTTATCTCTGGCTCCCCAAAGACATGGATTAGGGAGGAAGGAGCAGGAGAAAACATTCTGGAGTCCAGAAAGTTGTTGAGGGTGCCTGGGTGGCTCAGTGGGTTAAAGCTTCTGCCTTTGGCTCAGGTCATGATCTCAGGGTCCTGGGATCTAGCCCCGCACGGGCTCTCTGCTCAGCGGGGAGCCTGCTTCCCCCTCTCTCTCTGCCTGCCTCTCTGCCTACTTGTGATCTCTGTCTGTCAAATAAATAAATAAAATCTTTTTTTAAAAAAAGAAAGTTTTGACTGTAGAGCAACAATAAGAAGTCATTCTCACTGCATGTTAATTTTAAAAATACAACGAAACCAAGCTTTTATGCTAGTTTCTAGCTTCTTTGGAGCAGTGCTTACATGGAAGATTTCTTTATGTCCTGTATACTTGCTAGAACATACATCTCACTCACTGTCTGTACATCTCCAACAATCAGATCATGCTGGGTTGTGTATTAATGACCCATTGGTACAACACCTGATCCTACCCTTCAGCTTAGCCCAAGTCCTTGCGCACTGGTGCTGGGTACATAAAATCATGCGGCCACTGTGGAGAGCAACATGGAAATTCCTCCAAAAAAATCAGCACTAGCACTATCATATGACGCGGGAATCCTGTCTCAGGAATGCATTCAAAAGGCTTGAAATCAGCATCTTGAAGAGAGAGCTGTCCCAACCCCATGTTCATGTGCTCATTGCAACATCGTTCAAAGTAGTCAAGATGTGGAAACAACCCAGATGCTCTCTGACAGATGAGTGGATACAGAAAATGTGTGTATGTGGTTCATACATGTGGTCAAGTACCGTCAGACTTCGAAGAAGACCCTGCCAGCCGGGCCAACGTTGATGGGTCTCGAAGACTTTCTTCTAAGTGCAATAAGCCCATTACAAAAGGACAAATACCATGTGAGTCCACTTCTGTGAGGTGACTGAAGCAGACTTTCAGAAGCAGAGGAGAATGATGGTCGTCAGGGTCTGGGGAGGAAGGAGTGGGGAGTTGTTTTTAAATATGCTTGAAGTTTCTGTAACGCTGTTGAGAGCTGTTGGACAACATGTGCCTGTGATCAACAATATGGTTTGATGAACTTTAAAACATGTCTAGAAGAGATATCATATTAAAGGTTGTTATTAAAAAAAAAAGAACACAAAACCACACAAGGAAGGCTTTGAGAGTGGTGGGTAAGTTTAGTACCTTGGTTATGGTGATGGTATCACGATGTACGTGCTTGTCCAAATTCATTAAGACGTGCACATTAAATGTGTGCTGCACTTTGTGTGTCAAGCATACTTCAGTAAAGCAAAAACACAACAAAACAACAATCCGTTGGTGACAGAAACCCATTTCCAGGGAGCTCTTATGACCCCGGATGATTTTATGTTAAAACCAACAAAAGCAATTTGGCTTGACCTCCGCTGTAATTCTCTTCCTGGAGCGGCAGCTCTCAACTTCGAATGTACTTTTGAGTCATCCTGGTGGACCTTCAGAAAGTCAGTGCCTTGTTCAAGGCCCCCGAACCTGAGATAACTAGTTTGAGGTCCAAAACTGGATATTGGGATTGTAATGTGCAGCCACGTTTCAGAATCTGTGTCCTTGTGGATGCCACTGTGAGCCAGGTGTGCAAGGAAGAGTATTACACTCTTTATCAGGCAACCAGGCTTCCTGGGCCACATTTAGAGATTTATTTCACTTGATTTAGAAAGATTTAACTTCTGGTTAATTTTTTGGACCTAAGGATAATTTTCTATGAGCAATATTCTGTCACATTATAAGCAACATTTTCTTTTCTTTTCTTTCATTTTCTTTTCTTTTTAAGATATTTATTTATTTGAGAAAGAGAGCATGAGCAGGGGGAGGGACAGAGGGAGAAGCAAACTCCCTGTGGTGAGCAGAGCCTGATGTCAGGCTCAATCCCCGGACCCTGAGACCATGACTGAGCCCAAGGCAGACGCTCAATGGACTGAGCCCCGCAGGCGCCCCGCACCACCGTTTCCATGCACCTTCATCCTTCAGCAAGGGAGGGTAGGATGTCAGATGAGGGATCAGCCCTTTGAGACCATACATCGTGCACACTAACAACTTCCCATGTTGGAGTCCAGCTCCATTTTCAATGCTCTAAGACTCAGCTCAAAACAAGGGAAAGTAGCTAACTTTCTCCTTTGGAAAACACAACAACAAGGCAAAAAATAAATAAAAAGCAAGAAGGGTATTTTTATTAACCCCCTTTTAATTTTCCTTCTGCTACTCTTGGATGGAAATCTACCTTACCACAGGTTGGCCGGTACGTATTCCTCAAAGTTCCCTTTATTGTACAGAAATTCTGATGTTCCATTGTGAACTCCATACCACACTGGTGGCAGAGTCCCAGCCCCCAGCTCCTGGGCTCTCTGCTGTCACACCCTTGGCTGGGTCATCTCATGCAGAAAAGCACAATTACTGCTACCAATAGGTGGCTAGGTAGGTGGCCTAGATCATTTAGGATATCCCATGGTAATCTCATGGGCCCTTAAAGGGGGCGAGAAAAGGCAGAGGAGGAAGTGAGGGCATTGGAAACCTGGGGTTTTGGGGCATCACCCACGTTGCTCTGTCCTTTGTTGGAGCAGTTCCAGGGATTTAAGTGAGTTCCTGTTTGGGAGCACACCCGCGATGCCTGGCAGGGGTTATCCCGGTGCATGCTTGAGAAGCAGAGGGAGGAAGGCGAGAGTTGGCTCTTCCCCATCCAGATGGGTGTCAGGTCCTCCCACAGCCCAGCCCTCAGGGAGTCCCAGCAAGGGGACCCCGCTCTGGAGCCCGACGTGCCTGGCTTGTTGCCCACATTGCCCCTAGCCCCACCATGGCTTGTGACTCTTCAGCTGGCTCTGCTCCTGCATGACTCACGCAGACCCATGGCTGGGGAAGGATCACTCTGCTTTCAGCACAGCTGGTACATCTCCTTTCGTTGTATTTCATTTTCTATTTTATAAGAGCCTCTATGCAACAAATTGAATTAGAGGATTTGGAAGCTCAGAGAGAAGGATGTTTTAGAGCTGACGTTTTTATCAGAACTGAGGAATTAATGTTGGGGAAAAAAGAAACCCTGTGATAATAATTTTGTTAAATGTTGCATTTTAGCATAGTGTCACCAGATTACATGTGTTGTTCATTATGTTTATTGCTTAGCGTGCTCCCACCCTCCTAATTCTGGGTGTTAAATAAGTGTTTAAATCTTTAAGCAGCTGCGCTGTAAAATTTTAGATACTCGCCTGAAGACAACATAATGATGCGTGCGGTTTTCCATCATCGAAGTGTCTGGGGCCGTTCAGAAGGTTGTGTCTGTTGGGGGGCCCTCTAATTAGGCTGGAAGCCTCTGTGGAAACTTCTCTGTGTTGCTGAGCCTGGATTCCTCATTACCCAGGAGCTGCTAATGGTCTTTCCTGAAAATGGTACAAAGACACTTGAGATCATGTAGATAAAACAAAAACCCTCAGGCCTCATCTCCCGTCCCACCAACAATGTGGAAGGAAAAAGAAGATGCTCTTGCTAAAATGACATAAGTATAAAAGCAGAGCCTCTATCATGATGGTTTTTTCTTTGAGTCTTCAGGGATTTATTTAGTCATTTTAGAGAAGGTTAAGTCACCTTGGCTCTGATGACATTTCATCATTACATCTCTCACTTTTTATCACCACACTTTCTCTACAATCACAAATTAAATTTCCTTTTTACTTTCCTGTACTCCCTGCTTCTTGGTCTCCCCCTGTGACACCTCCTTCCCCACCCGTCAGTGTATTCATGGATGCAGCGTGGCCATATTGGGTTAGGACTGAAGCTGAAGAAGCCAGGAGCGACAACGTCTTTGGGTGAGAATCTTATCGCTGTGGGACGTGTGCATTTGTGCGTAGGTTGCCTTGCTGCTGCCCTGTATGTGAGGTGGAGGGGAGTTCTCTCCTTCACCTGAAGCTGACAGGGGCTCTGAGGAGACGCTCTCTTTAACTCCAATCCTTTTATGTCCGAAGTCGTGGAGGATACCAGGTGAGCCAGATGCATCCGCCAGTGTCGTGGAGTGAGAGATGACACGCTCCCTCAGTGTGGAAAAGGAGCTTAATGAAGAGGGTGACGGAGTAAGTGGGAGGAAGACTATCATCAGAACCTGGGAAGGGCTGGGGCTTTGGGAAAAGGGGCAGCCTGACTGGGTGTGTGGGTACAGGCAGAAAAACACCCATGGCCCAAACCTCAGACTAGAAAGGAAAAGCCAGTGACTGCGCCCAGTAGGCTACTGATGCAAGCCTGTTCCCGCAGACCCGGGACCTTCACAGCTTTGGTTCAAGGATTGCCTCTAAGAAACTTCCTTATAGCTGAGGCCAGGACTCTTCCACCCAGCCTGGCTTCCTTCCCCCTTCATCACAGGAGTGAGATCTGTGCCATGGTATTATCTCCTTGATTCTTCAGGGTTAAAATAATGAAGACTCACCAGAGCTTTCAGCTGTAAATCTTTGTGGTTTTTTTCTAGAGAGAGAGAGCTAGCACCAGCGGGGAAGGGCAGAGGGAGAGGGAGAGAATCTCAAGCAGACTCCCTCCCGAGGGAGGAGCCTGATATGGGCCTTGATCTCAGGACCCTCAGACCCTGACCTGAGCTGAAACCAAGAGCGGACACTCAACCTCCTGAGCCCCCAGGTGCCCCAGTCTCTAAGCATTTAAGGAGAATAATGTGCACTTCTGAATGCAGAGCTCTCAAGCCCTGGCTCCCCTCCTCTTTACCCTGCTGGAAGGTGGCTCCGTTCTCTCAGTCCCCAACCATTCGGGGGTGCTATTCAGAATCACACACTAATTCTCTACGCTTACCTTCACACTAAAGGACCACACTCGCAGATCTCTTTTTGCACATACAGCTGTGCCTGCAAGGCAAAAAGAGCCCAGTGTCTTCATGTGTGTTCCGAGCTGATGGCTGAATGGCATCTGACGCAAACACGTGAGCTCCACTCTCAGGACCGGCTCCAGTCCCCTGTACCTGTCACCTTCTCAGGAGCCGTAGTGTGAATAAAATCTGGACGTGCGGCCCCAGGCTGCCTGGGTCCCCGCCTTAAAATCTTAGAGTTGCCCCAGGGAGGGATGGAGTCAAAGGGGTGGGGACACAGGCAGGTGTGCTTATTCACTTTTCCTTTCTGATACAGTGGTGTTTTAAAACAGCATGCTAGTACTTATCACGCCAGTACTTATCACGCCAGTACTTATCACGCCAGTACTTATCACGCTAGTACTTATTATGCTAGTACTTATTGTAAGGACCTATTTAGCCAGAGCGACTCCATCTTGGTTAAAAGCCACTTTGTTGTTTGTGCAGTAAAACTTAAACTGACCCTGCCCCCCTCCCCCCAGAGAAACTTACTTAGAAGCAAGTCTGGGAAGCCAGTAAAATATGGTCAGCTAGTTCCTAATAACAGAGCCCAGAATACAAGGCCAGGTCGGTCAGCTCCTGATAACAGAGCCCAGGATACAAGGACGAGTCGGACCAGGTGGAGACATCCAATCAGGAAGAAACACACATACTTTTTCCCTAACCACAAAAGAATGTAAACCCTGCCATTTGGGTGCCAACCTTGAGCACCAATTCTGACCAGAGTAATAGGTTGGGTCAAACAGCTACTATAGGGTAAATTGTAACTCAATTGGCCACCTGCGTGTGACCTAACATGACTACAATCTTATTGGCCACCTATGTGTGGCCAGACTTTTGCTCTATAAAAGATAGTCTGTAAGATGGGGAGGGGTCGCTCTCTTCAGAGACGGCCCTGACTGGTTAGTCTGACTTCTAATGCTCGGCATAGACTAGAGCTTTGCATAACTTTCACCTTGTCTCAGTCTCGTTCCCCTGGCCGGTCAGTCTAACTTCTAATACTTATCATAAAATAAAGCTTTAAATAACTTTCACTTGCCTCAGTCTTGTTTCGCTTAATAACGGACCTAACACTTATCACACTAGTACTTATCACACTAGTACTTATCACACTAGTATTTATCACACTAGTACTTATCACACTAGTATTTATCATACTAGCAACTCTCCCTAGAGCTCATGCCTTGGGAAAGAGTCTGGATAGTTTGAACATTACACCTTCTGGTTTAATGCTTTAAAATTACCTCAGAGTTTTAAAATTCAACTATACTCTCTTTAAAAAAATAACTTTGCTGATTTGAAAAAAAAAATCTTATTGGGAAATTTCTTTTTTCTTTACATTTTCTATACCAGACGATGGTCACCTAAAAAGATTAGCATTTGATTAGAAAGATATGCGTCATGTTTAGTGCTTCTCACACTTTTTAGGAGAGTGAAGGGGCTATCTACCTACTTTAAGAAATGAAGCAAAAAATTGAAATGGAAAAACAGAACTTGAGAGGTCAAAGGGAACTTTGTGACCCTCCTTACTCACTTGGGAGCTGAGGCACAAGAGATCATGATGATGCAGACCACTGAGCTAGAATTTAGATCCCCCCGGTGAGTGTCTTTCCTGTCCATACACCCAGGAGCTGGGGGGCAATTGTGGGTGCAGCGAGGTTGTATAGGGCAGAGCAGAAATGCCTCCGTCAGTTTTCTATAAAATGTTTCTGTGCATGATTTCACCTTAAGAAGGTTTTCCACCTAACAAGTTACACTTGACCATTCAAAGCCATAATGTTTTGAAATCAAGGGAAAATTCAATTATTGGCATAATGTACATAGAAAAGTATGCATGGCTTGTTGATCTAGAAAGGAGACTTTACACCATTCCATGAAAAACTCAGGAGATAACTCAGGTTTCAGTGCAGTTCTTGAAGCATAAGCAGTGGAGAAGTTTGATCCTGTCCATCCTGATCAGGTTCTCCTGGTTGGCGAACCGTCTGCCAACACAGAGACTGCCTGAGGAGAGAACCCGCTTCCTCACTGGCTCAGACTAAGCCATTTCCTTCAACCAGAACAACGCTTCAGCTTTGCCCAGGTGCTTGGAATATGCCTTCTGTCTCGCATTGTGAGTTGTGAACAGGATCAGGAGAATAAGTGGGAGAATGCAACAAATGATCAAGTTGGCTTCCTGAATCGCTCGGAAGCAGAACTTCTTCGGATTTCCTTAAGAAGAGATTTTTAGACTTTTCTTCTGATTGATTCTTCCTTCTTTCCCTCCCTCCCTCCCTTCCTTTCATCCTTCCTTCCTTCCTTCCTTCCTTCCTCCCTCCCTCCCTTCCTTCCAATGGAATGCATGAATTCTCTTTTCTTCCCTGATGCTTTGGTTCCTGCCTAAATAGAGAACGTTTTCATGGTGCCTGTGCGGAAGTGTTGTGTTATCACTTAACAAATCCTTCAAAAGGTCTGAAAAGGACAGATGGGGCGGGAAGGCCATGCCATCGACTCTAAGGGGTCGGAATGCATATGGAGAGGAAAATGATGCCGGAAGCTACGGAACATTGGGTGATCCAGGTTTACACATGAGTGAGGCACTGAGCACACATTAAACCTCCCACAGTCTTAGAAACTTTCCTAATGTTGGTTAATATCTTCCCGGGTGGCAGGGGGACCCACCTTCCTATTTTGAAAGACTCATCCTTTACAGGTGTCTGACAGAACCTTAAAGAATGTAGGCAAAGTAAACTCACTTGGTTATGTGCCCCAGAAAGTCTGCCGTGTGCTGGGACAGATGGCCCAGCCTGAGAAGCAGCCATCACACAGAAGGGACAAAGGTTGGCACCAAAAGCAGCCCACACTCTGAGTTAATGCTGCTTTCCCGGAGCCATAATGGTCCTGCGATGGCATTTTCCCAGTGGGCTGTGGGGGCCTCCGTGGGGACTTCCCTCCCAGGCTGGTTCCCTTTGCAGTAGATAAGGTACTGCTTTTCCTTTGAACGTGTCATTCCTATGGGAAAAGTCAAGTAGAAACTGCTCTCGGCAAAGGCCACTTGACTGGAAAATCAGAACACACAGAGGTGACACAGGAGTGGAACGGGGTGCCAACTAGCATTTTCCTCACAGGGTCCTGGGGCACAGGACCTCCGAAAGGATGCCAGGCCCTGCCTTCCTCAGAGGAGTGGGCCCGTGTTGCCACAGGAGGACAGCCCAGCACACTCTGCCATGGGGTGCTGACTGCTTCTCCCAGGGCAAGTCCTGTAGGAGGGAGGGAGGGGCCCAGCTCACCAAGCCTCCTCAGTCTCCTTCCCCGGGGTGAGGTCCATCCTAAGAGCTACTGAGAACCTCCCACTGATGCCAGAGGACTGCAAAGGAGCGCTAAGAACCTCAGTGGAGGTCCAAGTCACACACCAGAAGACTAGGCCAACACCTAGCGTGCAGCTCCTGCTCCCAAGGCCACAGCCGCCGGGGACGCCCCAGTTCCCCTTTGAGATCCTGTTTGAAAAACCTCACAACTTAGAAGAACTATACTGTTTGTTCTAGTCAACACCTGACTATAGACCCCTGAGAACCCTCACTTAGAACTGTTACTAAAAGCTTACAAGAGCGGGGGTGCCTGGGTGGCTCTGTCGGTTAAGCGTCTGCCTTCGGCTCTGGTTATGATCCCGGGGCCCTGGGATCGAGTCCCGCATGGGGCTCCCTGCTCAGTGGGGAGCCTGCTTCTCCCTCTTCCTGCTCCCTCACCCCTGCTTGTACTTGCTCTCTCTCTCTGACAAATAAAGAAAGAGAAATTTTCAAGTTTAAATCTTTCCGTGTTTCTTTGAGATAGAAATGCGTGTACCTCCCATAATTCAGGAGTGTCCTTCTCAAGGACCTGAAAGCCATTCCTCTTAAATAAACCATCAGGAAGGCTGGGGCCCGGGTCTCCCTGTCTCTGGGAGGATAGAATTGTAATTTTGTAGCTACAGACTAGCAGACTGGACTGGCTCAGTTGCCTACATATTGACGGACCCAACTCTCCTTCCCGATTTTTATGATTTTCACTCTCCTGACCCTATCTGACCTTGTGCTCACTCTGTCTCCTTCCTCCCTTGCCCCCCAGTCACTCTAGGCAAATGGGCAGAGCCCAGCTCTTCCCTCGGTCTCCTGTAGCTACTGAAGCAAAAGCTGCCCATGACCAGGGCGGCCTCCGGGGACACCTCTCGTCCCTGAGTCACCTGTGATGATTCTGAAACATTTCTGATGTTCTAAGACTCAGCTCAAAATCAGGGAAAGTAGCAAACATGCCTGATGAATGTCTCTGCAGTTCTAAAAACAAAACAAAACAAAAAAGAAAAAGAAAGGAGTTATGTTTCCTAAGTTTAAAATAGTCCAAATACACACTGATATCCCAAACTGACAAATTCTTAACTACTGATTTCATTAATTCCGTTCTCTCCACAGCAGGAGCCGTGCCATCTCGCTGCTGCACACTGGCAGCCACGGACAGGGGCTGAACTGATGTGATCTAAATCGATCTGAAGATTTCATCTTATAAAAATATTTACACTTTTTGAAAATAACAAAATCACAAATAAAGCATCCAAAGTTTTCTTGAATTTAATGAGAGTGTCGTATTTCAAAGTGTCGTATTTTAAAGCTGAATGTTTTGCTGATTTTGCAGGGCGTAGAGGAATAGCGAAGTCTTTCTTCAGCTTTCTGTTTTCATGCAGGAACGTCGAAGGAATTCTAGGATGCTGATCAGTCAGTGTTCTGATTGTTCACACACAGGGAGGGCTCCTACCGGCTGCTATTTTATTTAAGGATTTAAATTGATTTGCAAGTTACAAATGAGACCTCGTATCTCCAGACAAATATATTTGCATTAATTTTAAGAATGAGGTCACTTTCCCTAATGGGGATACAGATGTTGTTGTCCTAAGCAAATGGAAAAAATTCAGGAAGACGAAATTACATGCACAAAGTCGTAGGGCAGGAAACTGAATCCAGACACCGCTGGCTACCTGTCCTGGGGCTGGGAGCCTGCCAGAGCACACCTGTTCAGGATTTCAGCATGTGGTGCCAACGAACCGTGTGTGTGTGTGTGTGTGTGTGTGTGTGTGTGTGTGTGCCAGCTCATGCGCTTGGCCTCCCCTTTCCTTTTGTCATTGATTTCTTTTTTTATGAGGCTCCAAGCTGATGGGAGAATTTTAGCTGCTCTGATTGGGCAGAGAGAAGGCCAATGGCTGTGGCTCACTACTGCAGTCACTCACCTGCTGACCAGGTCGTCCGGCACTGGCAGGCCTTGGGTGAACCCAACTGCTGGGCTGCACCGTGGTCTGCGTAGCAAAAGTTCTAGCTTATTATGTGTGGTCCACAAGAGGGCCATGTAGATTTTGCCTTCTGTTTTACGACCGAGAGAATGAGAGGAGGTTTGGGGGAAATTTAAAACCAACAACAGGGTGCACAGGTATTTCTGCAAGACTCGTTGGGTGCCTCCCACTGGTCTGTGCACAAGCCAGTAATCCTCCAAGATCCAAGAACGAATCCTGAGTGTTCGCGAAGTTCAGGCATGTTGGTGAGACAAGTCCCACTGAAATAGGACAGAAATAGCACAACGCAGGTGTGGCTTCTTTTGGAAAGATCAAGGAGCGACTGGATTTGTTACATGGATGTGGAAGGGGACTCATCTGTCAGTGGGGAGCAGATATTCGCCTGCCTTGAGTTTGGCTCAGAGAAGAGGCCTGAGTGGAATCTCCGCAGGTGGGAAGATGGTCAATCCTTGCAGGAGTCGAGAGCCCTACCCTCCTGTGCCACGCCCGGCCTGGCCCTGCGTCTAGCAGCAGAGGACACGTGGCTGTTGGTTTGCGGCTTTGAGCTAGCCTGGCAGAAAGGCAGGATTTGAGTAGAACAGGAAAGGATGAGTCAAATTCAGATAAAAAGAGAACCAGTCCTTCCTGCTATAGGGTGTGGTGCAGGTGAGGGTGAGGAGGACATATTTTTTTTAATTTTTATTTTTAAAATATTTTATTTATTTATTTGACAGAGATCACAAGTAGGCAGAGAGGCGGGGGGGGGGGGGCGGGAAGCAGGCTCCCTGCTGGGCAGAGAGCCCAATACAGGACTCGATCCCAGGACCCTGAGATCATGACCTGAGCGAAGGCAGACACCCCAACCTACTGAGCCACCTGGGGAACCAAAATGGGAATTTCTTAAAATATGTATGTTTTGAGGAGACTTTTCTATTCAACTTTTTCATCTTTTTTTCTTCCCAATTAACTAAACTAAAAGCCAGACTGAATCGACGTTTTTTCTTTCTAACTCATGGGTTAGCTGAGATGAGATGTAGCCTGTCCACAGCAGATCCAGGCCACAGGCTGGCCGGGCCCCTATTAAGGATACAGTCACTTCAGCATATGCCAAATGGCCCTAGATAATCTAGAGAAAGATGCCTAAAAATAGCAAGACAAATCAAATCACTGGTGTGTGGGATGTAGTCCTTGATTTTATTTTTATAGCTAATTAATGTGGGTTTAAAAAATATTCTGTTTGAAATTCTGGCTTTTCACTGATACAGAAATAATTAAAGAACATTTTTCCCTTGATCCTGAGCTGTCCCATTTTTTGAACATTGAAACCATCTTTTCCCAACCTGGACTCCTGCTACGGATACCTCAGTGGCTGCATGGCCCTCTGGGGTGTGGGAAGAACGGCCCAGACCCCATTTCAATATATCACATTCCAAGTTCTGGTTTTCCCAGGCATAAGGAAGTGAGAGTTTTATGATTCCCTTTTCTTTCCGCCAGCCACAATTTATCCTTTATTATAAAATATCCTGGTTTCCTGGAATGAAAAACCCTTGGTCCCACAGGAGCTAGACAAGCTTATGCTTTCAGAAGGACATTCAGCAGAGCTGAGTTCTGCATGTTAGGGCCTGTAGGATCTAAGTGAATGACCTAAGGCAGATGTTCCCCAGAGCTCCTCCTCCTGGCGGGGCACCGGGGGTTCAGGGGCACAACCAACAGTGACAGTGTTCCATGGCGGCCATTCCAATGTGGGAGCTCCTGGATGGAAACTGGAGCCCCTCTCCCCTACATACTTCTTCTGCCCTTACCTACAGAACTTTCATCTAAACTCTTTAGTCCAGAATTCTGTCTGAATATCTTACAGACAGAAGCCCTGGGGATCAGTCTTCTGCAATAGCAACTCTTTTTTGAACCTGGGGATGACATCTTTCTCTGATGCAGATGCCCGTCCCTCTCTCATCACCCTGTTTCTGTTCTCTTGGGCTCTGTTGCCCTATAGCTTTCTTGAGAGCCTATGGGCTCCTTGGGCTTAATTTTTGCTGATTATTCCAGTCATATTTGTCTTCAGGAAACTATAATAGAAAATACACCAGAGAAAGTAGAGTCTATCACACTTGAGGAGAAAATGATCATCGCAATGGGACAGGATTTGTTTTCGTCTTAGAATGAATTTGAGTCTGGGGGGTGGGGTGTGGGGGGGCATTGTTTCTAGTTGTTTCCTAATAACAGAACAGAATTTCCATAATGATTTACTCTTTTTCTTTCAGCTATGTAAATGGCTTTATCAAGATTATCATACCAAGTACGACATTACACGGAGGGTATTATGGCTTCCACAACCCCTTGTCTGAAGCCTGGGCTTTCCTGAGTGAGACTGATGAGCCTCATTGTGAGGAGAAATCGTTACAGGGTTATTACAGATGGCTGGCAGTTTGTTTTAAATTCTACCTTCACTTGTCCCTTCTTCAAAGCTCTTCCCTCCTCTCTAAATGACTGTTTTGGGCAACATTTGTTGTCAACCAATTCCTTCAACTGTTGTTTGTCCGGCAAGCCATATCTCCCTCACTCCTGAAGGATGATTTCACAGGCACAGGATTCAGGTGTTGTGTTCTTCTCTCCCTCTCAGCACAAATATTTCGCTCCACTCTCTTCTTGTTTGCCTGCTTTCTGAGGAGACGTAGGATGTAATCCTTACCTGGTTTCTCTCTAGGTAAGGGGTTGTCTTCCTCTGGCTTTGTTCTGGATTTTTTCCTTTATCTTTGATTTTCTGTAATTGAAAATGATGTTTCTCAGTGTCGTTTTTTGTTTGTTTTTTCATTTATCATGCTTGCTGTTTTCAGAGATTGCCCCATCTGCGGTTGGTGTCTGACATTAATTTGGGGGAAATTCTCAGTCCTTATTGATTCAGATGCTTCTGCTCCTTTCTCTCTTTCTTCTGCTGGTATTTGCATTGAGTTACAACTTTTAGAGTTGTCCCGAAGTCCTTGGATATTCTGTTGTGCTTTTTTATTTTTTTTTCAGTTGTTGTTCTTGCTTTTCAGGTTTTGTGGGTTCTGTTGAGTTATTCTCAAATTCTGCAATTCTTTTACCAGCCATGTCCAGCCTGCTCATGAGCCCACTGTAGGGGAGGAGAATTTCTCCCTCTACCTTAGAATTTTCCAGCTGTGTCTGAAAATTCAGCTGACATAAGAAAGGTTAATGGGAGAAAAAGCACACAAGTTTATTTAAGTTTCACAGGACACAGAGCCCTCATGAGGAAGAAGGACCCAAAGAAACGGTGGATTCTGCATGCTTTTGAAGCAAGTTGAATGAACGGGGGCAATTGTGGGAAAGCCACTAAACCCTGTGGGGAGGTGGAAGGGAGACAAGTTATTGGAACAAGGTTGTTCGTGTAGAATTCTCCGAGTCTCAGCTTCTTGTGGTCGGTGATAACAAGGTTACTTTCCTTGTGGTTCAGAAAGGTCATCTATCACATGAGAATGTCCTCTCCTGCTTTTAAGAAAAAAAAATCACAGTGTTTTCCTTGCATTTGTTATTGTGTAAGCACCTTTAACTCAAAGTAATCCACACACCAAAGCGCTAGAAGATTTGGCTACTCATCACGGTCAAGGGCATTCTTCATTTCTGTTACAATGTTCTTTTTGTTTGTTGCCTATTTGCCTCTAGCATTTCTTTTTGTTTTTTATTCTCTGATCCTCCAGAAATTCATCAACTGCAGCTCATGCTTTCCTACCTGCGTGTCGTTTCCACAGTGGTTTCACCTTGTGGGTTTCTGCTCCTGTCAGCCCACAATGACTTGCACTCACCTGTCTGTCTCTGCCTTGGGGGCAATGGTCTGCCCCATGTCCTCTCTTTTCCTACAGATCCTGGAAGAGTTGTTGACTTTCCCAGTCTGTTCAGATTTTTTCTTGTTAGGATGAGTGAGGATTTCCAAGCTCCTTGTGTGTAGAACCAGAAACCAAAAAATCAGTTTTTAAAAAATACAAATAATTCTCTAGGCTGTGTAGTAATTAGTAAAGATTTAAGAAGAATAAAGAGCCAGTGCAGCCTTATCAATGTTAAAGGTCACATTAAACAGGGAGATCTTCGTGTCTGGACATCTCAGGAAATAAAATGACCTCTAAAACAACATACACTCCACACTTCATTGAAAACTTCTTCTCTAACGTTAAAAAAAATAAAAAATAAAAAGATTGCTATAATTTAAATGTATTTTTTTCTTTTTATACTGATTCACAAATATGCTTTATTCATCTTCTGAGATTATCAGAGTTAGCAAAAGATAAGACACAATGTTCATATGCAAATACACAGACTATTGGGGTAAAAATCTGTAAAAGACTGAGCAAAACAGGTTAAACATTTCCTCAACAGTGAGCCTTCTGTCAGTATCCCCTTATATTTTAGTGCCTCCTAAATTCATTTATTCTGATAACATATTAGTCTGTGAGTACGTTGTGTAGCCTAAGACTCCCATTGTCTCTTTCCTCAATAGGAAATGGCGTGTGTGGTTCATCAGATGGCGACAGCTTCTATTTCAGGTTGTGTCATTAAGGTTGACATTCCTGAATTCTTTTGTTTATCTTTTCTTATTTTAGACTTTTTATAGCATTTTCTTATAAATAGGACTCTTAAAAGCCATATAGGGTATCACTTTGCTTTAAAACTCAGAAAATCCCTGTCTTTTAATAGTATTGCTTAAATAATTTATACTTGTAACATTTCACCAGGTAGCAAAATACGTTAGTGCTTTTACCACATCCCTGTTTTAACTGAGATAATTAAAGACAATAAAGAATAGTGACAGGGGTGCCTGGGTGGCTCAGTGGGTTAAGCCTCTGCCTTCAGCTCAGGTCATGATCCCAGGGTCCTGGGATCGAGCCCCTGCATCGGGCTCCCTGCTCAGCGGGGAGCCTGCTTCCTCTCTCTCTCTGCCTGCCTCTCTGCCTACTGTGATCTTTCTCTGTCAAATAAATAAATAAAATCTTTAAAAAAAAAAAAAGAGAATAGCGACAAGCATTATCTTTCTAAGCATTTACTGTTAAACTCGAGGACTGGTAACAATAAGCTGGGAAGCTTTTATGGACTACCAGCACTTGACTGTCACCTCCAGAAATGCTGATGAGACTGTCTAGGGTATCTCCGTGGACAATTATAATACGCAGCATTTGAATTTTTTGAGCTGGTCTCTCTTTTTTCCCTGTCAAAAAATCAGGGAAAAAAACCCCCAAAACCTGACATTCACACTGCAGATTTAGACAGGATGAATTTCAGTATGTCCATTACAGAACTGCTAAGAAATGCTAAGAAATCAGAAGACTTTCCAGGTGTAGTGAAGATGCAAGCGATGTCGAGTTCCTCTTCATGCCCTTCTTCTTCATAGTGCTCTGAAGAGCAGCAAGTGAGCTCAATAATTCCCAAGTCATTGAGATCTTACACGAATGAAGAGTGGAGACTCTATTCATCTGATCTACTCATATGTCAACCTACCTTGAAGTTATGGAGTTGCTTCTGTGAGTTTCCATGTCAGCTAACTATTGGGATTTTGTGGTTACAACCACTTCCTTTACTGAGGGATACACATCCACACGGCTGAGCTGATGTCGGACTTAGACTTAACGTCGCTCTAACAAGTCTGATTGGACATGACAGGAGAATTAGACTTGATAATGAGTCAGAAAGCGAAGATAAAGGATTGATTTTTAGAGAGCTGCTCCAATTCCAGGAGGATCACTTTCACCATTTTCAACTAGTCATGCCAATCCAAGAATCAATCAATCAATCCACCATAATCTTTGCTCTAGTACCAGTTTGTGCAAGGTCCTCTGCAGGGAAGGGTGGGGGATTTGAAGGCAAGTACAAGTAAGAGTCCTGAAGAGTTCTGTGGTCAACCGGGGGTATTCATGAACCCAGAGAGAGAGACAGCCAACAGCATTCATGACGGATGTGCGGAATGACTCACAGAGACAATAAATCTGTGTGTTATTTACTTATTTATTTATTTACTTATTATTTTCATTATCATTTTTTGGTGGGCTGCTTTGTTAAAAGTTCTCTAGAGACTTTAGTCTCAAAATAAATGAAACTTTTAAAACACCAAGAATGGGGGCGCCTGGGTGGCTCAGTCAGTTAAGCATCTGCCTTCAGCTCAGGTCCCAATTCTGGAGTCCAGGATCAAGCCCCACATTGGGCTCCCTGCTCAGCAGACAGCCTGCTTCTCCTGCTCCTTCCCACGCATGCTTTCTCTCATTATGTCTGTCACTATCTCTGTCTCTCAAATAAATAAATAAAATCTTAAAAAATAAACAAATAAAAGATGAAGAATTATGGTTCAAGGCTTCTCTTCTGGATAATTGTCCAAACCCAGATGCCTGTCAGAGGCCAACTTCAATGAATCAGCCGATCTTCTAAGGAACAAATGAGCTTCCAGAACCGGATGAAATTAGCATAGACAAGTAAACACAACAATCCGATAACTGAGTAACCACGTCGGGAATGCAAGTCAGATCATGCGTATTTTAACAACTAGTGATAAAAACAAAATAACATTGAAATGGTATACAGTTTTATGGAGAGGAACCTAGAGAATAAATACTAGGGTTTTAAACAGCAGAACGGACCTCAGGACTTTGGATCTTATTTTAACTCCTCTTCCTCAATACCATCCATTAAAATAGTTCAGACACTAAAATCATTTGATTTTTTTTTTCCTGCATGGCATGAACAATTAACATAAACACAAGCAAGGTGTAGTCCCTAATTTCTGGGTCTTCATAGCCTAAGCTGAAGACAGACACTGCTATGGATAGTACAGTTTGAAGGGGCTCTCCTGAGCTTAGGACACAAGAATATGGAAACACTGGGGATTTCCAGTTTGCTGGGAACGTGGTCAAAATTTGACACTGGAGGCAAGAGGATAAACGTGAGAGTATGGAAGAAGGAGACTTGTCCCAGGCAGACAAATTGAGGCAGAGCATTGCCAGGCTCAGAAGAAGTGTTTGCAGTGGCTTAAACTGTGATTAAACATCAGTCTGGAAGGTGAAGAGACTGTCCCTCAAGGGGCTCACTAGGTAGGATGTCACAGCACTGCAGAACCTCAGGCAAGCTTCATGCTCTTTTCCTTCCATACAAACCAAAAATGATATCCAACCAAAAGTCTGCAAAATCCACAAAATAAAAACAACAAAAGGACCTACCAGAGTCTCTGAAGTGAAACAGAAAGAAAGCCGTCACCAAGCATGGTCTGTGGACGAGCTTCTCAACAGTAATTCTTTAACAGATTCAATGAGATGTGATTGACATTCCACAAAGTTCACCAGGTGTAAGTATATAGTTCAATGGTTTTAGTGATGTTAATAGAAATGTGCAACTGTAATAATGCAATATTAGAACATTTTCATCACTTTAAAGAGTTCCCTTGTATCTACCAGCAGTTACCTCTCATCCCGCCCTGAACTCTGGTTATCAATGATCTTTGTGCGTCTACAAACTTGCCGTTATAGACACTGTATATTAATGTAATCTTATAATACAGGGCCTTTTGCAACTGGCATCTTTTACTTAACATTGGGTTTCAGTGGCTCATTTAATTATAGAGTAGTACTCAGCTGTATGGGTAGTCCACATCTCGATTATCCATTCCGTAGTTAATGGGCAGGTATGTTCTTGCTAGTGTTGAGGTATGATGAACATTGTTGCTGTTATGAACACTCACATGCATGTCTCTCTGTGCATGAATGCTTTCATTCATTTCTTTGAAATACCTCGGGATAGGAAGCTGAAATTTATGGTCAGTGTATGTTTAACTTCAAGAAATTGTTTCACAGGGGCACCTGGGGGGCTCAGATGGTTAAGTGTCTGCCTTGAGCTCAGGTCATGATCTCAGGGTCCTGGGATCAAGACCCACATCAGGCTCCTTGCTCAGCAGGATGCCTGCTTCCCCCTCTCCCTCTGCTGCTTCCCCTGCTTGTGCTCTCTCTTGCTGTCTCTCTCTCTCTCTGTCAAATAAATAAATAAAATCTTTGGAAAAAAAAAAGAAATTGTTTTACAAATTGATCACATCATTTGAAAATTTTGTCAGCAACGAATAGATATTCCAGTTTCTCCAAAACCTCCTGAACACTTGAAATTCTTGGCCTTTTTGCTTACAACCGTTCTAATATATGTGCGGTGGTATCTCATTGTGGTTTTAATTTGTGTTTCCCTAATGAAAAATAATGTTTAGCATCATTTCATATACTTGTTGCCACTATGTGTCTTCTTTGATGAAATACCTATCCAAGTCTTTTACCCATTATTTAATTGGATTATTGTCTTTATTATTATTGAGTTTTAAGAGTTCTTTATATACCTGAGCTACGAGTCCGCTTTCAAGTGTATCATATGCAAACACACGCTATCTCCAGCCTGTCTTTCCATGCCCTTATAGACTTGATAAGGCACAAAAGTGTTTAATTTGATGACATCCAGTTTATCAAGACTATCTTACATGTGGCCACAATTTGATGTTTTATATCAGAAATCTTTACTGATTCATGGTCACAAAGACCTTCTCCTATTTATTTTTCTAGACGTATTACAGTTTGAGCTCTTACCTGTGGACCTAATGCTTGTTCTGTGGGAGGCCGCAATAAGGCTTGAGACGAGGACCAAACCAGGCCCTGACCTGTACCTCCTTTAAAGTCCGAATAACCTAACAAAAGGTTTAGGATGGGAAAAGTTGAGTAGCACTGAGAAAGGGTCTGTGCTATGTGTTGTGCTTTTAGTCTACCACTTGAATTTTATTCTTAAGTTTTTTACTTTTTTTTTTTTTTAGTTATTTTCTTAATGGTTGCTTTAGAGATTATAAAAGGTATAATTGATTTATTAACATATATCTGAGAATCATATGCTCTGATTTTAGGTTCGATTTGCCAATTGCCTCAATGCTGGGTGGGTGTCCAGGAGAGGCATGGAAATCTCTTTGCCAACACAGTAATTGTCCCAAGTATTGGGACATGGGAACTTATCACCAGCTTTACCACTGACTTTCTATGTATACCTCAGAGACTGGAACCTCCTTTTTTTTTTTTTTTTTAACCTTCCAGATCCTACTTTATAATAACTATCTCATTTATAGGACTTATGTAAGAACCAATGAAAAATAGTGTAATTTTTACAATGAGAAGTCATGGGTACTCAAACAAAGCTGTCCTCCACATTTCCAGACGGATTTATGGCTGCATACACTAGTCTAGTATGAAAGCACACCCAGTTCTTAGCAGTAAAATGAGTCACTCAGACAATTATTTGCTCTGTTTAGAATCTACATTGTAACTCTAAAATCTCTGCAAGATTTGACAGACATGACCTTGGAACAAATAAAACACTCCCAAGATTAATACGATTTGGTGGCAGCGCAAATCCTGCGTTTATTATAATTCACATTTAGATTTTGAATAGATTATTCAATTGCTTTCTACTGTGCTCAGACCATGCTCTAATGTGGCAATTTTACATCCATCCTAATGAAACAGGCTCTGCCCAGATCCATGGGGGCTCATTGGCATTAAAACAACAGAGCAGATACATCTTTCTCCCCTAGTTTACCCTGAAAAAGACAATGGCCCATACACAGTCAATGGAGGGAACAGAAAGGACAGATTTTAATCTCTATCACTCTGTAACCTCACTGCAGTTTTATTTTTCAAAAAAAAAAAAATCAGTACCCAGTGTATATCCCAAAGCTTATGCAGAAAATGTTAATCACCTCATATACATAATAATAAGCTACTTTATTAAAATCTAATTTTTTATCTACTTAGGAAACATGTTTATTACATGTTTTTATAATTAATTATGCTTTAGTGTTATAGAAACAAGAGTATGGATTTTCAATGAACTCTTAGTAGTCATACTGATTAAAGTTAAATTAATGGTCTGCCCACTAATGGAAGCATTGAATTTCCCTGTTTGTTTCCCTACCATAATGAAAACAGCAAAGCCAGTGACCCCAGGGCCAGTATCACGGAAGAAGGTGAATGCGTGCATAAGAAAATTAAAGAAGATCCTTTTCCTCTTGATGAACAGTAAGCATTCATATAACAGTCATATAACACTGAAGTTCACCAAGTTCATTATCATTGCATTTTGGGTAATATAGTTATTTTACTAATAATGGATTCTTCTGCTGTGTAGATTTTGATATTTGATTGTGTACGCAGGTGAAAAGTGGCTCTTTTTTCTGGACAGTTGATCTCCTGATTATGTTCTTTGATTTAGTTTTAGTAGAGTTTACCGATGATAGCCTTGAGTGTGCATGTCTGAAAGTAATTAGGATTATTCATGAGAAGTGGGAGGCCTGCCCATCGTCTGGCCACACAAGGCGGATCCAGAGCAGTGGCCCTTCTCCGCCCACAGGAAGGGCTGCCCACAGAGGCTTGGCACTCGATGCCCACAGTCAGATGCAGAATCTCAGCCCTGCTAAGTGGTAGCTGTGTAGCTTGGGAAAGTAGGAAACCCTCTCCATCCTTAACATCCTCACAATGCCTGGCTTTCAGAGTGGCCGTGAGGACTAAACGGCCTAATTACACATAATGTGCTACAGACCATGTGTGGAGCGACCACGTTACCAGACACTGTAACTAGTATACACGTTACCAGGACACAAAGCCACGTCTAACCTTGACCAGCTGCATGACCTCTGTGGGCCTGAGCTGACTCATATGTAAAATGCAGAGCTTGCATTGAATGACTTCATTTTATAGCTCCCTTCTGAGAAGGAGGAAACGTAGCCTCTGATACCCAGAAACTGAGCTGACCTCCAGGCTAGAGCTCACGGTTTCCACAAACTGATCCAATGCCCACAACGGAGCCATGCTGTTTTTGGTTGTTGCGCGTGCACACACACACACACACACACAATCTCACAAGACATCCCCTGGAGACAAGATTACATGCACCCCCCCATTATTTTTAAGCAATCACCTAGATATCTACATCATCTCACGCATCAGCCCCTCTCTCCCATGATTTTCTGGATACCTGGGCTCTTCACCATCACAGTGTTGTTTGCTTTGCGGGACAGAGGAGGGAGGCGTCAAGATGACCTCAAGGCTTCACCCCCAAAAGGGCACAGACTGACTTTTGTTGCATGGTTCAGAGATCAAATTTGGCTTTGCCATTTTCCGCAGCTCCTGAGGGCTCTCTTACAATACTTCTGCATTTATAAATAGATAATTATTGTTAAACTTAAAAAAAACTCTAAAAATCAAAACTAAAGGAAAAAGAAAACACATTTTAAGCTAAAATCAGAACCTGAAAGGCGGGAGGACGTCAAGGATTTCTCATTTGCTTAGAGCTAGGAGAATGGGGTAAAAAAGTTCCTAGCCCTTCTCTGTTCTGTGCCACATGGCTTCCGGCGTCTTCCTCCTTCCTCTTCTCCCCTGGTCTTCGTCTTCACCCCCATCTACGTGCTTTCCCTGGCTTTCTTCCTGTAGCCTCGGCCGGTGGGGATCTTCCCTAGGCTGGGGTCTCCGTCCTTGTCCAGGACAGGTGTCTATTTGCGGGGCTCCGGAGGCAGAGAGCCTGGCATCCTACAGACGTGCCAGGACCCCAGGCAAGAATGAAGGGACCAGGGAGTGAGCAAGAGTGTTAGATCCCCACAAGGATTCCCAAGGGGCCATGGGCTGGTCGAGGGAGACAGTGCAGTTGTCCAACAGACAGCAGTGGACTTGGAAGCGTCTGAACAGCCAAACCGTCGTCTGCCGGCTTTAGCACCGCAGGGTGACGCCCTGTGCCCTGCTTCCCTGTCCCGTGAAGCGCCTGGATTTTGTGTGAGTTCGATCAGAGCGTTTTCAGCTACTTTTCTTTGTCCTTAGAACTACCTTCCAGCTACGTGATCGGTGCCCCCATTCCAGCCCTGGCTTGGCAGTTTGTCAGAAGGGCTTCCTTACATGCGCCGTGACCAGGATCTCGGTGCCATCCTGCTAGGGAATGCCTCATTTGGTTCGACCCTTTACTCTCTCACTAGACTTTGTTTCTCGTGATCCAGGGGGAGAGGGAACATAAAAGAGCAATGAACACATAGAAAGGACAAGAAAAAGGTCCAGATGCTGAGGTCATGTATTGGGAGCACCTCATGCTGGCTTCAGTCATTCCCCCGACCCCTGCCCTGCCCTCTGCTTGGCAGGTGTCCACATCTCTAGGATCTTGGTCAGTTTCATCAGGCAGAGCTGGATGGTCCACTCAGTGCTCTGCCCACCCACACTCCTCCTACCCACACCACGCTTGCCTGGTCCTCTGCCTCTTGGACTGACTGCTCCGTGCCCATTCTGGGAATGCAACTGAGAAATCCATCATTCCCACCACCCCCAGAATCCTAGCCCTTGCTGGGTCGGAAGCCCTGCATTTCACTTTTCATCTTCCCGGCCCTATGAGACCGCCAAATGTCTCAGCCTCGAGTTCTGCGTAACTTCTTGGCCTCTCACTGCATACAGTGTTATCCCGAGTGCAAAGGACTGGAGAATGCTGACCTCAGGGTAGTGACATATTTCCCTTCATGCGCAGTTTTGGACCCTCCATATCTGGAAGCCTTGGTTACTCTCTGATACGTCAACTAAATACCTTTTAAATTTTATTTAGTTTTCATATTTTTCTTGAGGAGGGTTGATTTCATACAGGCTGCTCCACTGCCCTTGGAAACCAACGTCCACCTCCACCAAGATCTATGTCATTTTTCATAGGGGATGCATCCAGATTTGGTCATACAAGCTCTGTCTTAGGCGTCTGCAAGCAGCAGAAACTTTCCATTATTAGATCATAAAAAATATATTATATTTAAGGAAGATTGCTTTACTGAACACAACTTACAAAATGAAAATCTGCCGTTTTTATTTTTGCCATATTTTTATGTTTGTCTTGCTTTACTCAGGATACAAGTTTCTGGGAAGATCTTATTTCCTCTGCTTGTCTAGAGGAATGTGGGGACCCATGAGTGGGTCGCAAGAGACACCTCACTAATGAAGTGGGTAATGGGAAGGGCTGTTCCCAAGAAAAGGCCTGTGGGTCCTTGGCAACCATAACACACCCACCTACGGTTTTAGGGGAACAAAGTCCTCCCACAGTGGAGTGCACCCACATTTAGGATGCCTGGCAGTTGGTTTGAAAATGCACTGAGGGACTCAGTGAACGTCGCTGAGATCCACGCTGCACTGGGCTGGCTAGCGGAACTCTTCGGGCATCTTCTTCCTTTCCTTCTTCTACAGCCCTTCGTGGACTCTGGCCTGGAGGTGAGGACTGTCCTTCCTCATCTCTGGATTCCCAGCAGGGACTCACAAAGTATTCACCCGGTGAAGAGTTACGAAGTCACCGAAATCGGTGGTTGTTAGGAACGCTAAATCCTCAGAACAAGAAGCTCTCTCTGTGGTAAAAATAAGAAGACAGGTTTTGGGGCAAAGGAAGCAGAGGTCTGGAAACCAGACGGGCTCCTGGATGGAAAGCGGGCCTGATGGCAGGCACATGCCATCTGCCTGACACCATGGAAACTTCGTGTCTTCCATGTGGGGAGTGGGAAGATGGCCTGTGGCGCTGGCAGGAAAAGCAGACCCGCAGTTGTGCGTAGGTCCTGATTCAGGCAGGAACACGCACCAAAGAGCCACCGCCTTTCTTAGGGTGACTCCACCTGAAATGTCCCAGCATATCACGTGTGTTTTAGGTGAGTGGAGAGCCAGTATTTGAGAGCTGTCCTGACCCTTTTCTACTTAAAAATCTTAGACTAGGGGCACCTGGGTGGCTCAGTGGGTTAAAGCCTCTGCCTTCGGCTCAGGTCATGATCCCGGGGTCCTGGGATCAAGCCCTGCATCGGGCTCTCTGCTCAGCGGGGAGCCTGCGTCCTCCTCTCTCTCTGCCTGCCTCTCTGCCTCCTTGTGATCTCTGTCTGTCAAATAAATAAATAAATATTTAAAAAAAAAATCCTAGACTAGAGAGTCAAGGTGCTTCACTTTTTGGGGTTAAAAATCACATTGGCTACTTTCAAATTCTACTGTGGCCTTCATTCTTCATGTGAACTGATGTGCTTTAAATTTAATGCAAAATCACTTCCTTCCACTTTCCGTATCGATGCTTCTATTTGTTTTAGAGATAGAATATTCAATATGTACAAAACTCTTCAGTAAACGTCCAAGATTCCAATATTTAAGAAGTGGTAGCAAGAAGTAATTTATGATGTTTTCTCAATAGTCATATTGATCTCACATATCATTTTTTAAATTTATTTTTATTTATTTATTTTTTCAACATAACAGTATTCCTTGTTTTTGCACCACACCCAGTGCTCCATGCAATCCGGGCCCTCTACAATACCCACCACCTGGCTCCCCCAACCTCCCAACCCCTGCCGCTTCAAACCCCTCAGATTGTTCAGAGTCCATAGTCTCTCATGGTTCACCTCCCCTTCCAATTTCCCCCAACTCCCTTCTCCTCTCTAACTCCCCTTGTCCTCCATGTTATTTGTTATGCTCCACTAATAAGTGAAACCATATGATAATTGACTCCCTCTACTTGACATATTTCATTCAGCATAATCTCTTCCAGTCCCGTCCATGTTGCTACAAAAGTTGGGTATTCATCCTTTCTGATGGAGGCATAATGCTCCATAGTGTATATGGACCACATCTTCCTTATCCATTCGTCCGTTGAAGGGCATCTTGGTTCTTTCCACAGTTTGGCGACCATGGCCATTGCTTCTATAAACATTGGGGTACAGATGGCCCTTCTTTTCACTACATCTGTATCTTTGGGATAAAGGCTTAATGATGATTAACTGTATTTAGTAAATTCAGGCAGACTTTGAGAAATGGACCTTATTTTTCTGCTGTGTGTACAAAAAGATGCTCTGATAAATAATTAAGACGCTTGGAATTTTACATTTCCCCTGGTCGGGTCCCCAAAGCATTTGTTTTCTAGCAAATATGGTAATATATATATATATTTCCATGACGTGATATTTGGCAATAGAGGTAAATTGGGCAGATTTCAAATTTCTCTTAAGCTTAGAGTTGAGGAACACTGATTTGAGCAGGAATGGGAAGGACTAGATTATATCTTGTTCAAGCCAGTGATCTGTGAATCCTACCACCACTAATCTAACATAGTATTTGCATTTACTTAATTAGACTCCTGCTCACTGGAGGAGTGGGCAGGGCATTGTTAGTGACATGGGCCCCACATCATGCTAAGGGCTCTGCCTGGATTATTCTGCACAGCCTTCTCTCAGCCTACAGCAAGCTACTGCTCCACCCCATTCTTCAGACAGAGAAACTGAGCCTAAGAAATACAATTTCCTTCATTTCAGAAATGTGCAGTCTCAGGCTAAGAGTGGCAAATGGCTTAGGCCATGCCTCACAGACAGGGAATTTAACCTCTTTGGAGCCAAGCCCTTCGGAGCTAGGGCTCAGGGAATTCTTAATGAAGAAAGTAAAACAGGAAGACGTTGTCTTTCAGTCCAAACCAATTAGCCCCCAAAAGCCTCCAACCTACATATATCAACTTACTAGTGAGCAAGAGATCTTTGCCAGAAAAACATCTTTTAACCTTACTGTTATCCATCTCATTTTCAATCAACCTTTACAAAATTCTTACAACCCTTAAGGTAAAATCCAGCAAGATATGGTGCCTATGCTCAGGGCCTTGGTAGACCAGCAGAGTCCCGTGGTGGGCACAGTGCAGCTCAGAAGCTGGCTAGAGAGCGAAAGCACCTTGAGGGGGTGCCCAGGAAATGGGGCACGCTGTGATGGGGGGTCTAACGTTAGGTCTTTCTGGGCTGGGGAACGGTTTTCTGGAGGAGGCAGCACACACCTGCACACACAGATGTGAGCCCGCTCCTGTCCCCATGATCCAAGGGGCAGAGATTCAGAGCAGGCTGTGTACACAGGGAATGATGAATGGGTCTGTTTGGATGGGGCCCTGCAAATGACTAAAACAAATTAGGCCTGAAGAAAGGCACTGAAGCCAAATTTATGATGGCTTTGGAAGCAAAGATAAGGAAATGAAAGTCATTGAAGGATCTTACCTGGGAAGAAGTGTCAACTGAAAACTCTTTTATAGTAAATGGGCACTGACTTGCTCTGTCCACCCAAATTTCTAAGACTTTCCAATTCGGAATGCCTGCCCGATCTGTAATGTTTTCCTAGCATCTTGTACATGATTTTATCTCTGCACTTCTAGTGTATAAATATTAGTTGTCCCGCTCAGAAAAAGTGAAAAATCAAGTGGGTCATGATTCTTAGCACAAGATGTCATCAGTGGGAATCAGTGACTCTCAAGGTATGTGCAAGCCACCGGAGGAGGAGGTCAGGGTCGGGAGGGGCATGTGGAGGTTGGGGTGGGGAGGGGGCATGTGGAGGTTAAAGGAAGAAAAGAAAAGTCAGGGAAGAAGCCTTGCATTTGTAGGGACGGGGACCAAAACGCATAGCATCATGAGCAAGGTAGGATTGGGATCTGTGTTTCACGGTGGTGTCTGAGCCCAGGCAGGCTGCTCGGGCTCACCCACCACACAGCCCAGAGTCCAGAAGCTGAGTGTCAAGGGACCGGCCCTCCGTGCTCTGATATGCCCAGCGATGGTCGCAGGGGTAGGAAACACGTCACAGTAACAAGACCGAGGAAGGGAAACTAACCATGTCTTCATCCCACTTGAGTCTGACAGATCAACAACACTTGGACACTGAGCTACACTTAGCATGAGTGCCTGCCAGTTAGCTTTTTTCAACCGTAATTGTAATGTAGGGACCTGACTCGGGGATTTTGATTGTCGGGGATCTGTTTCAGAGACAGCCATCTGCAACAAACACCTGGCCTCCTATACCAATAGATCCACAGATCAGCTGCGGCCATGCAGGGATCTCCCTCACAAAAAGCCCCTGGCTGCTCTAAGTAACTGACCGCTTGAGTGTCCCTGTTATTTCTGAGTTCCTGATGCGACCACAGTAAGAGCCATGAGAGCCAGGCCAGCCACAGCTTGGGCTCTGTGCAGGGGAATGTGTGTGGGGCTCCCTGCGGGTGGTAGGGGCTCTGGGAGAGCGCCAGGGCGTTCCCAGCCAAGGGCATCCCTATCTATAGACCAGATGGACACAAGACGGTATCTTTGTAGATGATACAGACTTGGAAAAAATACAGTGTTACGAACCACTGTTTTCAGTTCATCATGGACACATCTATCTCTATGGATCTCTGAACAGTACATGGTATATTGAAGTTCTCAGTATGTACTTTTTAAGATACGATTCATGGGCGCCCAGGGGGGCTCCATCCGTGAAGTGTAGGACTTCAGCTCAGGTCGTGATCCAGTGGATCCAGGGATCAAGTCCCACACCGGGCTCCCTGCTCAGCGGTGAGTCTGCTCATCCCTCTGCCCCTTCCCCTACTCATGCTCTCTCTCTGTGTGTGTCTCAAATAAATAAAATAAAATAAAAAATTTTTTAAAAAAAATTCACCTACCACAAAGTGTGCTTGTTCGAGTGCGCAGCTCACTGTTCCGTAGTATAGTTGTGGGCTTGGGCAACCACCCCTATGGTCTAGTGTTGCACTATTTTTCTGGCCTCAAGAATAAACTCTCTACCCAGTGCTGGTCACTCACGACTCTTCCTTCCCTCTAGGCCTTTATAAACACGATTCGATTTCTGTCTCTGCGTTTGCCGTCCTAGATAGTGCAGATAAATGGAATCAGGAAGTCCATGGTCTTGGGTGACTGGCTTCTTTCACTTAAGTTTATCAAGACTGATGCACGTCACACCGGTGTCAGGATTTCATCCCTCCGCCCTGCTGATGCTGTTCCGATGTATGGACATACTACGACTTGTCCATTCATGAGTGTACAGACACATGCATTGTCCCACATTTTGGCTGTTGTCGATGATGTTGCTCGATTGTGTGCACTCGTTCTCGCGTGGACTTGTGCTTTCAGTTCTCTCTGACACATACTTTAGGAGAATGGCTGGGTCTGTGGTATTTGTCTGTTTCCTCCTTCGGGATCCCCCAGCTGATCCCCAAACAGAGGCCGGCATTGCAGGAATTGAGGAATCCAACCAGCTCCCGATTCACAGGGCGCTGAAACTACCGTCATTTCCATCACCTTTATTTTAAAGGAAACAAGGGACCTGTGAATGTGAGTCAGATCAAGTTTTGGAAAGCCAAGGTAAGGAAATCATGAGACCTGGGCAAAACAAGACAAATCTGGCAAAAGAAATATGTGCACTGTTGGCCGAGGCTCGGGAAGAGAAACCTCCTTTTTTCATCTTTGTCTTTTATTAACTTTACGACTGGAGAATTGTGGGGGTTTTGTTGTTGTTGTTGTTTCCTATTGTTTGGTTGGTTTTTTAACAGTACCTTGGGTATGATTCAAAACATCGTAATGGACTCTGACACCTAGTACAGCGCCAGCCAGACTTTTATCAGAGAATCCTGGACATCTATGGCAGACAGCAGGAATGTCTTTTAAGCACACGCTGCAGCTAGAGAGAGGGTTACACGACAGTACGTGGCCTCCTTTGGGGAGAGCTCGCACTTCAGGGACTTCTAGGCCAACCCAGACAAGGCTGACTTCCAGGGCTGCTCCCCTGAGAAGCACCTGCCAGGTGTACCCCCTGTGGCCATCCAGTGGACATGCAGTGCCAGTGGTCCCAGGTCCCCGCTGGTCTACGCCTCCCTCCCCTGTGGCTCCTTCCCGGCCACCAGCTCCTTCCCTCGGAATAGTCCTTGGCCTCTCGAAGGAGCTTCTGTTTTCTTTTGTCCGACTCGTTTGGAACGTTAAATAGGTCTCCCTTTGGAGGACCTGTGCTAAAGCACTTAAAAGGTTGTTTTTCTCAGGGGAAGGACACGTGTTGTGGGCGGGAAGGGGGATTTTGTGAATCTCCCAGAGACCTTCTGGCCTCTGCAGTCTGTGAGGTCACAGCCAGGTTTGGGGCAGATTGCAAGAAGCCTGCTTCGTCTGTGGACCTGTTGTGAACAAAAGTGCCTGGTGACCTGGGAAGTAGCAGGGAGCAGAAACGGGGCCATCCGCAGATGGGAGTGAGGGTCCCGGCTGGCTTGGATGAGCTCAGTCACCTGTGCAGGATGGAGGGGGGAGGGGGTGGGGGATGGGAGGGCTCAGCCCTGCCCCCATCCAGGCGAAGCATTTGAGAAGCTCTGCAGACAGCCAGAGGGAAACCCTCCATGGTTCTTAATAGCAGCTCCTGTCTCTGAGCCCCAAGGGTTCGCCCTGATTAAATCACTGACCTTAAAGATTGACCCTGCCTCCTGAATACCCAGGCAGGAATGACCGTTTCTGGAGTATTCAACACCTGGGACAATTTTCTTCTCTTAACTCATTCTTGGATTCAGAAGTTTAGAAGGCCAGTCCTGTGTTCTTCATTGTTTCTGTAAAAGTTTAAAAAAGAGAGATCAAACGTACTTACTCCAAATATTCAAATAATAGAATCAAGCATCTTTCAACAGAGTAACTGGGCATTTTCCCCAGTGACCTATTTCCTAACCCTCTTTGCCTTGCCTCCATGCCACTTGCCTCCCATCACACCCCTTAACTCCCACAGTCTGTGACTGGGCCCACCACACCTCAAGCTCTCGTCTCACTTCCAGGCACTCGGTCACAGCCCTGGCCATCCTGAACCTTCCACCCTTCCCGCGTCTGTACCTGGATGGCAGATCACACAGAAACAGATGCAGGAGGACATGGGGATGCATGGCCTGAGGCATGGGTGCGTACCCAACGCTGCCGGACCCCACACTGTGCTTCTCTGTCTGTTCACTTCTCTCTTCTCCTTGGCTGCTTTTCAAACTTCCCTTTATGCATCTAACGACCAGCAGCTCCTCGCAAACCTCGCTCTCCACTTCTCATCTCCCGCACCTCTGACTTCACTAGAAACATGAAAAAAATCAGAAGAGAATTTCCACAGGCTCCCCGCCTTATGTTTACCTGCCTCCCAGCATCTGCCCCTGTACCTTGGGGTCCCCACCGTACGATGAGATGAAAGGGTCTGTTCTTACAGTATTTAAGGACAAAGGGCCATTAGCAATGATCATATCTCCTCTTGCAATTTTTTCACTTTTCTTTGAATTATTTCCAAGAGCATCCAAGTGCAGGATTATATCTCCTGCTTTCCAGGATATGAATGAAGCCCTACTTGGGGCCCCCTTCCTCAGTTAAAGTCCTAGCCTGCTTTGCTCCCCACTGCACCAGAGTTGAAAATACACCAAACAAGCGTGCTCCCATGCAATTCTGTGGTGTTAAGTACATTCACTTCTTTGTGCAAAACTGAGCCTCTGGCCCATTAAGCAACAACCCCCAAGCCCCTCCTCTGTGCCCTTCCGTCTCTGTGAACCATCGAAATGCAATACAGCAAATGCAAATGACTTCTGAGGGATGGGATTCAGAATAATTCCTTTTTAAGTTTCTTCCCTATAGTTTTCTATATTGTTTGAACTTTAAAAATAGAACTGTGAACATTTTTCAATCTATTATGAATTTTAATTTTGACTATGACACATTTTCTATTTGGCACGGGTGTTGAAACGGGATGCTTCATTTTCTTTATCCAAAGATTGGAGTTTGGAACCAGATCATCTATAATGTTCCATATTATAAAAGCAGAATTCAAATTGCTTTTGATTTAAATAGGAAGCCTTTCCTTGTCCTCATTCTAAAGGACATAAAACCAGATGTTATAGAGAAGTAGAAGAAGTCAAATTACACAAACTCTTTTACAGCTGAAAGTAAAGTACTCTAACCAAAGGTACTTTTCTTTTAAAGATTTATTTATTTATTTGAGAAAGAAAGAGGGGGAGGGGCAGAGGGAGAGGGAGAGAGAATCTGAAGCCGACGCCCCCTGAGCAAGGAGCCCAACACGAGGCTTCATCTCAGGATCCCGAGATGACTACCTGAGCTGAAACCAAGAGCTGGTTGCTTACTGAACTGATGCACCACCCACACATCCACAAGTGGCACTTTTTAAAAAAAGATTTTATTTATTTGACAGAGAGATAGAGATCACAAGTAGGCAGAGAGGCAGGCAGAGAGAGGGGGAAGCAGGCTCCCTGCTGAGCAGAGAGCCCGAAGTGGGGCTCAATCCCAGGACCCTGAGATCATGACCTGAGCAGAAGACAGAGGTTTTAACCCACTGAGCCACCCAGGTGCCCCCACAAGTGGCACTTTTTAAATCAAATCTTGTAATGTCCAAGTAAATCAATATGGATCATAAAATTAAAGGCCACAGATTCGTTCTTGATAGAACAGAACAGACAGAGAAATGTATAATGGTATGAACAGAGAGCAGAATTCAACAAATGTGAGAACAATTGATCTCACTCACACACTGACACCTTCGTCTTGAAAAGCACGAGCTTCATGAGCCAATGAGTGCTGGGATGGACTCCCCGTCTGTGGAACAGGGCCGCTGGCATGACACAAGCTGGGGGGGTGGATAAAGCAAGAAGACAAAATAAGACATCTTCTATATATAGACACCATCTGCAATAGATTTTTTGTAAACGTGCCTGCTGACTTCTGAAATAATTGTGGCTAAGTGAACGGAAAGATAAGGTCTTTCAGAAATTTCTTCGGGCTTTGTAGTACAAAGTATTCCCTGAAATACAATTCAAGGCAATGAGTATCAATGCCTGATGACATTGGACCTTGGAAGAAGCTACAGCCTAATGCGGAGAAAAAATTATTTTGACAACCTCTAATTTTCTTGTGTTCAGTACATTCAAGACATAAGGGAGTTAGAGCATGAAATAGTATCGATATGTTTAAAAAAATAAAGAATACGCAGAATGTTACTTTGGCTGTGTGCCCAATGAGCAGTTCTCAGGAGAAAGCAAGCGGCACGTCCATCTTTCTACATTTGGAGTTGGAAGGTCACTGGGAGACCACTGCAAGCATGGAGAGAAAGAATCGGAGGCCCAGAAAGTTTAAGGAGTCACCCAAGCACAACAATGAGTTCCTGGTTCTGGGTCCAGGAGGAGGCACACACAAGGGCCACTTCTAAGGAGTCCCTCGGTGGGGGGAAGCCGGGATGCACTGGGGTGCAGCAAGCACTTTCCACATGTCTGTTGGTGGTGACCCGCGGATCAGCGAGACAGCAGCCACTGCCTTTGTGTGGACATCGGAGATGGAGACAGCCAACTGTCACTCGATAGGCTGTCTTGTGCTCAAGTCTACTCTCCCACCTGGTGGGAGAGGACAGAGGCAAGATCATGGATGACCATTCCTAGGGCAGCTGTAGCCCCCTTATCATTTCACCAGAAGACAGCCGTGAGGGGCATTTTTGAGTTAAAGCTCCCATGCTGAGCCAGCACGCTTCTCCTTTCCCCCTGGCTCTCATCCACAGATGAGCCATCCTAAAACGCAATCGTTTCCTTTCTGTCGCTCCCATAGGTAATAGCGTGTGAAACTCAATCCGTTTCTACCCTGGGAAATTAAAATACCTGGGTGCATTTAGAGGGAATATCCTTATCTTTTCCCAACAACGAAAGTACCACATACACACTAATATGTTAAAGGAAATTTGAGCATATTTAAATGGAGGGTGAACTAGTTTCTAAAAAAATTCAGAGTGAGGACATAGGAAAGCAAGCCCCAAAGTACACATGAACATGACCCTGGGCTGCCGATTCAGCGCTGAGTTTCCTGGAGAACTGAATGGAAGAGAAAAGAATCAGAAGTTTTCAGTTGTCCCCCAAGATGAAAACAACCGTTGATCGAAGGAAACACAGCTTTTCCTAGTACTGGGGTCTAAGGTTTATCGTGACACGGAGGTCCACATACCGGCACCACTTCTGTGAGAAGCTGTGTTGTGGCGTTTACAGCTTGTGTCCCTGTCCCTCAGTTAGTGCCATAGCACGCCTGCTCTCCGGACATCGAAAATTTTTCATAGCCTGACCCTCGCATCGTTCAAGGCTGCCGCTCCCGTTTCCAGGCAGGCGCACGCCCTCGCCCTCCTCTGTCCCCACACTCCCCTACACTCTTCCCTCTACCTTTTCCAATGCTTCACACCATTAAACAGCCAGGAAAAATGGGCCAGATTATTATACAAAACACCATCTTTCCCCAGGATTCTTAATGTTTTATTGCTCAGCCAACCTCAACACACGAGGTAAGGGATTCTTGACCCAGCTGACTCGCTGTCTGACCCTTTCTGTAGACTCTGGGCTTCTCGACTCCGACTCCTGTTAGAAGCACATATACCATGAAAAAATTCCTCAGGAACGAAGGGGATATCGACACATTCTCAGGTGAAAGAAAACTAAGAAAGTTTGTCACCACCAAACCTACCCTAAAAGAATGTTGAATGAAGCTCTCTAAATAGAAAAGAGATGCTGACATTTGGAACTTTGAAACCTCAAGATAAAGGGGAATGGTCAACAAACGTATGAGTACACACAAAAGGGTTTCCTTCTCCTCTTGGATTTTCTGAATCATGTTTAATTGTTGACACAAAATATTATAACATTGTTTGAGTCTTAATATATGTAAAAGAAATATTTGGCAGTTGTATTACAAAAAGAGAAAAGGAGAATGTTTCTGCATTCCCTCTGGACAGACAACATGGCGCCACCAGTAGGCTGTTAGGAGTTATTACACGTCATGTACCACCTACCGTAGGCCGGGAAAATGTGCAAATGTGCAAAATGATAAACTCAAAAACACTATGAGTAGTTTATAGCAGCAATGGCCATGGTCGCCAAACTGTGGAAAGAACCAAGATGCCCTTCAACGGATGAATGAATAAGGAAGATGTGGTCTATATACACTATGGAGTATGATGCTCCATCAGAAAGGATGAATACCCAACTTTTGTAGCAACATGGACGGGACTGGAAGAGATTATGCTGAGTGAAATAAGCCAAGCAGAGAGAGTCAATTATCATATGGTTTCACTTATTTGTGGAGCATAACAAATAGCATGGAGGACATGGGGAGATGGAGAGGAGAAGGGAGATGAGGGAAATTGGAGGGGGCGATGAACCATGAGAGACTATGGACTATGAAAAACAATCTGAGGGTTTTGAAGGGGTAGGGGTTGGGAGGTTGGGGGAGCCAGGTGGTGGGTATTATGGAGGGCACGTATGGCATGGAGCACTGGGTGTGGTGCATAAACAATGAATTCTGTTACACTGAAAAGAAATTAATAAAAAAAAAGCCTAAAAAAAAACCTGAGAAAATCAAAATGGAGTCTAGAAATTATTCAAGTAAACCATGGGAGAGCAGGAAAAAGAAAGCAAAAGCAAAGACAAACACAAAAAAATCAAAAAGCGGATTTTAGCCCTCACATGTCAAGATGATGTTAGTATAAATGGTTATAAATGCATCAATTAAAAGACAAAGATTGGCAGGTGGGTTAGAAAGCATGACTCAACTGTATGCTGCCTACAGTAAACTCCCCTCAAATATAATAATGCAGGCACATTAAAAAGAAAAGGCTATACCATGCAGACACTAACCAAAGGAAAAGAGTAGCTGTATTAGTATCAGATAGAGCAGACTTAACAAGAAGCAAGGCCTGGAGACAGGGACATTAAATAATGATAAAAGGGTCAATCCACCCAGAAAACAGAGAAATCTTAAATGTATATCCAACCTCAAAACTCATAGGCAAATCATAGTTATTGTTGAGGATTTCAACAAAGTACTGTCTGCAATTTGATAGAACTTTTAGATAAGAAAGCAGGAAGGTTGTAGGATCAACAAGGTCTCCGACCAGTGGGACCTAACACTTACACAGCACTCTACTCAGAAGCAGAATACACATGTTTTTCCCCCAACAGCTCACAGGACATATACCAGGATAATCCATATATTATGATATGAAGTAAATCTCAACAATTCAAAAATAATCAGCATTATTCAGGGTTCTCTCCGGCTGTGGTAAAATCTGACCTCCATGACAAAAATCTCAGGCCATTCTCTGAACACTTGGAAACTATACAGCACGCTTCTGAATAATACATGGGTCCGAGAGGAAATCATGAAGGAACAAGACAGAAAATATGATTGAGAAGAAAAACGTATCACATTGAAACCGAGAGACCAATGAGAGCAAAGCCGATAGCCAGCATCCTAAGACTAAAGGCCTATGTTAGAAAAAGGAGAGTCTCAGTCAGAAATCTACAGCTCACATCTCAAGAGCTGAGGAAAGGAAGAGCAGAGCAAGCAGGAAAAAGGAAATAATAAAGAGTGAGAATTCATGTGATTGCAAACAGGAAAATTACAAGGAAAATCAATGAAACAAGGAGTTGGTTTTTGGAAAAGATCAACAAAATTGACAAACATCTGGGAAAATGAAGAGAAAGTACCAAGTACCAATATCAGGTATTGGACGGGGGTAATCACTACAGACGTTGCAGACATTAAAACGTGTAATAAAGAAATAATGTGGACGGCCCTACACAATTAAATTTGACTGATAAAATGAATGAATTTCTCAAAAAAAGCACAAACACAATTTACCCAATATACCAAAGGATAATTTGAAGAGCTTGAAACTACTAAGTAAATCCAATTTGTAATGTAAAACTCCCAAAAAAGAAATATTCATATCCAGATGGTTTCATGAGAGAATTCCACCAAATACCGAGAAATGAAGTGAATACAGTCCCTGCTGGTAAACAGAAGAGGACGTGACACCACCTAAGTCATTTTATGAAAGCAAGGTTACTCTGATTTTGAAACCAGAAAAAGACAGAACAAAAAACTGGACAGATATCCTCATGGACATACATACAAAAAGCCTTAAAAGACATACAGGTCTCTGTACTCTACTCTACAACAGCATGCAAACATAAAAAAGAGATTCGTACGACAAAAAAATAAAATGAAAATCTTTCATTAGTCTAAAGCACTAGGGTCATGAAAAAATATCTAATTTTTGTTTTTGTTTTTGTTTTTTACATTCAAGACACAGTCACAGATTATTATGTGTATGCTTATACTGGGTCAATGTGAGAGGAAATATATCAACATAAATCTTTTTCCTGCTGTTAAGTAACCTATTTTGTGTAATTGGATAACTGAGTAACCTAAATTCAGAAAAAAACAAGGCAAACAAGGCTGTTAGTGTAGACTTGCTGATTATGGAGGATTATGGAGGATTATGGAAACTCGCTAATTTGATTAAGTGAGGCACTGTGGTCAGCCCTCCAGAAAGAAGTGTCTGAATCTTAGTGTAACAGAACCATGAATAGCAATTAACCAAAAACAACAACAATGTATATATTTCCATTTATAAATTGAGAATATTTTCAAGCTCACAGAGTGGCTGTGGGATTATGTGAGGCAATGGGCACAACATAGAATAATGCCTACCCCCCATGCTGTCCACATACTAATGCCCAGAACCTAGGGATGGTTCCTTCCACGGCAAAGGGGTTTGCAGGTGTAGTTAAATTAGGGATCTTGAACTGGAGACATTATCCTGGATGACCAAGGTGGGAGCCAGGTGGGTCAGAGTCACAGAAAGATCTAGGATGAGGGAATCCAAGGTTGGAATGAAGTTCTTTCAAGACAGAAGAAGGGACCACAAACCCAATAACACAGGCAGCCTCTAGAAGCTGGAAATGTCCAGAAAACAGATTCTCCTCCAGAGATACCAGAGGGAAAAACAGTCCTACCAACACCTCCTCAACAGGAAGGTAACTCATTATTGTTGTTTTAAATACCTACTTTGCGGTAGTTTGTTACAAATGCAATAGGAAGGCAACACAATATGTAGACACAACATTTTGGACCAAGATGGGGTAACAAGGAGCAGATTTAGCCTCTCAGGGGAAACCAGAAAGAAACAAAACATAGGAAACAATGGTATTCAAAATGTTGGCTGTTAGGTGACAAAGGGTGTTGATCCCAGAGCCACAGGAAACAGAAAGGGAGAGCCCTCCAGTGACCTGGGCTTGCTGGCTGCTTTGGGAGAAGTTGCAGATGCAATGTGGGGAGGGGGAGGGGGGGCAGAGTCAGGGAGTCCAATGTGGCTGGGTGCCCGAAGCTGGCTTCTCCGGAGGAGACATTTGCGTGGGGGTGTCCCTGTGAGTGTCTGAGCACAGCGGCTGCGTACCACGAATCCTCTGTGTCACCCGTAGGAGCCAACACATCCACTGTCCCTTCCATGGGCAGGCACCGCGGGAGCTGCACCAAGATGTATGCCATTGCTGACAACAATCACAAAAGGCTCCACAGTGATTTCTGTCACGGAGCCCATGAAAGTGATTTCTTGAGAACAAAGGGACATGCAGTTTCCTCTCTCAGTGAGAAGGATGTGTTAACCTTCACTTTTGGGGGGAAACAATCCAACTTTCTGTTAACTCTCCGGAAAAACACCATTCAGTGAAACTGTGAAGTTAATAAAGAAATACACCTTTAAATGTCCAGCCCTCAGCAGCCAGGTCCTTTATCTTCAGGAAGGTGAAAAAGGAAGATGAGAAATCGTGGTTAGCTGCTTTGTTCTCACTTTGAAAGAGCACCGGGTTCATAAATATTAAACTCAAGTGGCAGGCGGCAGGTGCCCCCAAATTTCTGGAGGCGTCTGTCATTACCAGAGGAACGCGCTGCTCTGGGTGCAGATTATTACAGATGATTTACACATATTCGGAAACTCCCTCCAGAAGAGTCTGAACCAGGGGTGACAAATGTCTCTGCTCCTTCTTGGAACAAAGCAATATGTGTCATATAGTTGACTTCTCCTGTTGTTTTCTCTGGCGTGAGCATCCTTTCACTGGATATAATATTCTCGAAAAATAAACTATGGGAGTCTGCAAAAAAAATGCAGGTGATGAAAATTCCCCTGCACAGTTACATAGTTATGCACTCATAAAGGGGTCACTGAATATTCTGGAAAATATTAGATAGAAATAGGGATATAGGGATATAGGATATTAGATAGAAATAGGGATATAACGTATATTGAGGGAATATATATATGTGTTATATCTGATATCTGATAGATTCATGGAAAACAATTGCAAGGTCTTTTCTACTTCTTAAATTCTTCAGAGTACAAACTGGACCAGCACGATTTTATACTTTTCTGTTATCAGTGTAAAGTCAAAATACTAAAAATATAGCACCACAAATATGTAGGATGGACACGTGCAGAAGACTTTGTCTACTCATTAGTGAGGAACAGACGGTGTCATACAGCAGCCTTGATGGCGTTTGAGGGAATGGATATTTTTAACCATCTTTCAAAAGTATGTCATAATACGACTTCTAGATGTAAAGCAAGCTAATATCCTATAGGACAATAAAGTAATAAAGCAGATTATCCCTTTTAACTTAGAAATCACTTGCATTTCTAGAGGACTCAGTTCTGTAAATTAACGTGTAACTTCACAGAGTCTGGGCTCTAATCATATACTAAGTACAAAGTCAACCACATTCTTCGAAAAGTAAATGATCCTTGTATATTAACAATGCTGATGAAATAATGCTCTAATGTAACAGGGAAAGGACATGTCCTCTCCTTCAGCTTACTTCAAGTTCAGATAAATTTTCTTCACATTGTGTTTCCTACCATGCCTGGGCAATGTCACCATTCAGTAAACTTGTATCACAGTTAACTTCATTATGTCATAAACAAACTTAGAAAAAAAGTAGCAAAAATCCGTAACTAGTGGACGCAGAACGTCTTTATAACATTCCAGTGCTATTGGACTCATTTAAATGTATATGGAAAAGACTCTTCCTGTCCGCCGGTCTTAGATGATCGGTCTGGATGAGTTCGCTTGTAACATGACTGTCCTCCACCCCTAATTTTTTATTCAGCTTATGTTTACAAAGAATCCCTTTCTTGAATGTCCCCAGAAGCAAGAGCCGCAAACCAATGGAAGAGGTTGGCCAACTCCAACAGGGGAAAGCTTTTCCAACAAGTGCACACACATGGCTCAGCGGAGAGTCTCTAACCCGAGTCACGGAGTTGCTTTGCAGATCCAGCTGTGGTTGGTCCCAGAGGCCCCCATGAGCATTAGGGGCTAGTGTGTGCGAAAAACCCGGGATCTCATTTACACAGGACTGGATATTTCAAACAGCGTGATCTCTACACACAGATAACCAGAAAACATAGTGCAGAGCCCAGTTCAGAGACACCAAAAGAAAATTACTAATTATTAAGTTTTACATTATTAAATTAAAAATATTTTATTTATTTATTTGACAGAAAGAGAAGAGACATTGAGAGAGGGAGCACACGCAGAGGGAGCAGGAGAGGGAGAAGCAGGCTTCCCGCTGAGCAGGGAGCCTGATGCAGGACCCTGATCACGACCCAAAGCAAAGGCAGACACTTAACGACTGAGCCACCCAGGTGCCTCTAAATAATTTATTTTTTTTTAATCATGGGTAAACGACTCAAGGTTTTTAAAAATATAGCATTAAGCATTGAAGTTTCTATCATCTGAGAACCAGAAGAATGGTGTTACTAAAATAGTGTGGGCTTCTTTCTTTCTTTTTTCTTTCTTTTTTTTTGAAAACTTCATTCAAGTCCTAACTTATCCATAACAAATCACATTATTTCTCTCAGCCTCAATTTCTTGATTTTTGAGTAAGTTTATACTGAATATGTTTCTTTGGGAAAAAGCCTGGTTAACTTTAAATTGCTATATAGAAATTCATAGCTATATTTAACTTCTTCCTTTAAGTCCAAACTATGTGAAGATCTCTGCACTAAGAGTACATGATCACAACTTCTAAAAAAATCTATCAATCTTAAGAAAATCTATTTGGCTTATGTCATAAATAGAAAAATAATGGTTTTTTTCAAAGAGTGTATCTCTTGGAAAGCATAATCAGGAGTCAGCTCCGAAACAGCTTCTGACTACAAACCAGAGTTAGCACTTTTACCTTCCTTCTTTTTTTTTACTTCAAGTTTTTATTTAGATTCTGGCTGGCCATCTTACCGTGTAATATTAGTTCCAGGAACAGAATTTAAGTGACTCATCACTTCGATACCACAGCCAGGGCTCATCAGGCCACTTTGTCTCATCTGTTTCTGAAATTTCTAACATTTGGCTACAGGATAAAGGGCGCTGGGGAGAATTCTGGAGCACAGATTTGGGGGTCAAGAGACCATTTTCCTACAGGACGGGAGGTCCCCGCCAAGCCCCACACGCAGGTGCTGGCACTTGGTAAAGGATGTGCAGCCCCCATGGGGCCAGACAGGGTGGCAGCTTAACTGGCTTTCGGGGCTGACATGGTCACCAAATCACTAATCAGTTTTTGGATTTTTTTTCATTCTTATGAAATTCGTTCCACAGGTCGTCTGATCTGGGTTGTTCCCTTGAACTCTAAGTCATTGTCCTCACGGAGAAAACATACCCATGCCTCCTCTGTTGTGCTCCAAGCAAGGATAGAGCTAAGCTCTCGCTGTGCCTTCCCTGGTTGGCGTTGTTCTCCTGATTAGTTTGGAGGGAGGGACAGAGGGAGAGGGGGAGAGAATCTCAGGCCAACTGCTTGCTCAGCTTGGAGCCCCGTGTGGGGCTGATCTCGGGATCTTGAGATCCTGACCTGAGCCGAGGTCCAGAGTCAAATGCCCGAAGCCATGACGCCGCCCAGGAGCTCCCCTTCCCTGTTTTTAAACAGATTCCCAGGCACAAATTTTTCTTTTCTTCCTTCTGCTTGATTTTGCATGTTTTGCTCTTCCTTTTCTAGTTTCTGGAAATAATTGGTGAGAAATATTGAGTATGATTATTGATTTGAGGCCCAAGGTTAATACTATACATTATACATACATATACTATATATACTACATATATATATATATACACATAATATACATACTATTCCTCCAAGCACTGCTTTGGTGATGCCTCGCAGGTTTCAATAAGTTGTATTTTCATCTTCATGTAATTAACAATATGTTTTGATTTCTTTTGAGATTTGATTATTCCCATGGATTATTTAGAAGTGCCTTGTTCTAGTCTGAAGAGATGTTACTATCATCTTTCTGTTACTGGTTCCTAGTCCAGTTCCATTACGGTCTGAGAACATACTTAATGTGACTGCAGTTATGTTCAATGTGTTACGGCTTGATTTGTGACCCAGAATATATGGTCTGTATCAGTGAACATCCAGGCACACTGTAAAAGATTGTGTGTCCTGCTGTTCTGTGGAACATCCAATAAAATGTCAGGTAAGTCCAGCTGATGGATATGCTGGTCAGTTCCTTTACGTCCTAGCTGTCCTCTGTCTACCAGCTCTCTCCAGCTACAGGGGCGTGTAGGGGGCTCAGGCGGTTAAGCGTGTGCCTTCGGCTCAGGTCGCCATCCTGGGGTCCTGGGATCGAGCCCACATCAGTCTCCCTGGTGAGCAAAGCGGACTGTTCCTTCCCATATCTAGACTTTTTTCTGTCCTTTTCTATGTACTATTTCATCTTGGCAGTGATTGGTCAGGATTTTTTCATTCCACGGAAATCTATTATTTTGTATTGTATACAGGACAGCAGAGATAGTACATTTCCTCAAGGGAGTGTTGGCTTTAATTCTGGAAGGCAGGAAGACCATCCCCAGATCACTATGACCCTAGGTAGACCTGGGGTCTGCTTTTTAATGGTACACTCACTTCAGATTTGCCTTTACTCCAAGTGTGTGAAGACCGGCCCTAGACTGGAGCCTTTCTGGGGTCTCAACTGAATGCCAGATGTCTTCCCCAAAGCCTCTGCACTCAGGATCGACCCTAACCTTGGCACTGCTGTGGCCTTTTCTGACAAATACTGCCAGCTCCAGCTTCCCTACAGTGAGTACCTAGAAGTCCCAGCATTTTTCTCCTGGCCTGTGCCACCCAGTGTTGGCCCTGGACTTGAGCAGAATCTCCACGCAGAGGTCAAAAGTTTCCTCTGCTTGCCCAGGCCCCTGGGCACCACACTCCCAAACCCACCCTCCCTGGCTGCCTCTCATTCTGAGGACTTTCTCATTCTGGCAATGAGATCGCTGTTCCTACTGGAGCCCCACACCCCCGTACCAGCCAAGAAAATGTCTTTGGGAACAAAACTGGGCAGATGAAGGGCTCATGTTACAGGCCTCTTCCTTCTAAGAATTATGATCTTGTATTTTTTTATTGCACATAGTGGGTTTGCATATTTTTCTGTATTCTATGGTTGTTTGGAATGGTTACTTTATCCAATACTTAATTTTTAGAGTCTTTTAAATCATTTCACAAATGGCCCATGGATTGAGACATTGTGAGAATCAGAGCCTTTTCATTACCTTTTGGGAATGAAGTAGAAATCTTTTGAGGAGGGACTGATAAAAAATGAAATACCCCTCCACAACTCACGCTGGTTACACGGCACAACGGACCGTGGTGACGGCTTGGCCACTCAGTGCTGGGGCCTGGCACTGGGTTTCGTCATTTCTGTGTCGTGTTCTGTCCCTACAGAACACATATTTTTAAGGAGACTTAATTGTTTTTCTTACAGTCATTC
>NW_019154096.1:873019-926970 GCF_002288905.1 Enhydra lutris kenyoni
GAACACATATTTTTAAGGAGACTTAATTGTTTTTCTTACAGTCATTCAGAAGATGCCCAAACTTCCATACTATCACCCTACAACATGAACAACAGGAAAGGGTTAAAACCCTGCCCCCTGCCCCAGCTTGTCAACAGGGCAAGCAGATTGGAGAAGACTTACTCCCGCTTGTGTTTTGAGCATTTGACCTGCTCTTCTGATGTTTTCTATGGACAAAAGGACAGTTTCATAAGAAAGAGAAATCCCAAGATCTCCGGTCATTTTCTTCCAATCTGTCCCCGACTCCAATAAGTCGTCTCTGAACATATGAATTTTAGGCCTGGTGATTGAAATGTTGGCTCGTGGAGTCAAGGTTGAACCAGAAAATATATCTCAGAAGAGCTGGAAATAACTCCGTGACTATATGTGTGATTAGTTATCCACACATTCAGAACACCACCAAACATTGTGTGAGGCTTTTGTGGATGAGACATTTCAGGTCCATCAGGAACTTTCAGTGAAATGGCCTAATGCAGGACAAATTAAAAATGAATCATCTTCGAGCATAAAATCGTTTTTATTCTCTACCAACTATACCAAAATAGGGATGATGTAAAAGAACATTTATTTAGGAAAATGCCCATGACATCATCTTCAAAGAAAAACAAAAATATAACATGGGACAATATTTCATTTGTTAAAATAATTTTGTGAAAATTGAGTTCTGTATTTGCCAACACAGGATTTTCATTAATTGTCACTTTTCAGTCAAATTTAATTTTATCCCATACTTCCCAAATTATATAAAATGACATGTGTTTACTTTTGTTTTGATCCAAAGTGAGAGCATTTACTTTTTTTTTTTAAGGCATTTTAAAAATAGAAACAGGTTTAAAACACTGTGCTAAGTGAAAGAAGCCAGTCACAAAAAGCAAGATACATATCCCATTTATATGAATGTCCAGAACAGAAAAATCTGTAGAGAAAAACAGTAAATGAGTGGATTCCAAGGTCTGGGGGTGATGTTCTTGGTGATTGAAGAGTGCTATGTATATGAACTATACGTCTCTTAAGAAAAAAAGTTCAAGTAAAATTTTTTAGAAAATGTATTTTAGTCATTATTTATTGCTACCCATCTCTAATCTGTTTCTTAAAAAAAAAAAAAGCTTTATTATGATATAATCAAAAAATGGGGCACCTGTGTGGCTCAGGTGGCTGAGCATCCGACTCTTGACTTTGGCTTGGGTCGTGAGATCAAGCCCCGAGTGGGGCTCCAGGCTCTGTAGGGACTGTACTAGGGATTCCTGCAGAAAAGGCAACTGGGACGTAGGAAGTGGATTGAATCAGTAGGTTATCTGGGGGAATATTGTTACCTTAACACTAGTGATCCTTTGAGAAATACGGAATTTCCTTACATTTATTTAAGCATTCGATTTCTCTCCGCAGTGTTTTGTGGTTTCAGTATAGAAGTCCTGTGTTTCTCTTTATTCACGAAGTGTTTTACTGTTTTTGATACTATTGTAAATGGAATTATTTTCTTAATCTCATTTTAGGAGCGTTCATTGCTAATGTGTGGAAATACAATTGATTTTGTTTTGTTGATCTCATTTCCTGAAACCTTGGTGAATTCACTCATTAGCTCTAACAGATTTGTGTCGGACTGCTGGGATTTTTATGCATAAAAGGTCATGTCTTCTACAAAGAAAGACAGTTTTTTGTTTGTTCTCCCTTTCCAGTCAGCGAGCTTTGTACCTTTTTTTCACTTGCCTAATTGCCCAGGATAGAATCACTAATACAGTATTGAATAGTGTGAGATCTCTTACTTTGCCCTGTTCCTCATCTCAGGAGGAAAGCACTTAGGCTTTCACCACTAACTATGGCATTTTCTTTGGAGTGTGTGTGTGTGTGTGTGTGTGTGTGTGTAGCTGTCCTCTATTAGGCTGAGGAAATTTTCTTCTTTTTCCAGTTGGTAGAGCGTTTTATCATGAAAGAGAGTTGGATCCTGTCAAATCCCATTGTTGTGTGTGTCTGTGGGGAGACTCCCGTGGTATTGAACCTTCGTTCTGGCAATGGGGTCTGCAGTAGTGACTGACTTCCCGATACTCAGCCACTGCGATGTTACTGGGGTAACTCCCACTGCGTTGGCCGTCTGTAGCCCAGAGCTGTGGTAAGGGGATGTTCAGACTTTCTTGGGCCCCGAATCCAGTAGGAATAGTTCCCCCTCCCCTGCCCCCGCCTGCAGAGTGGGTGAGATGGGAACTGCCACTAGACTACTGAGCCTGCTGGGAGGTCCTTCTGGAAGGTTCTTCTGCCAGGCAGAAGGGTGGGTCTTGTGCCACCACCTCCGCCCTGAGCATCAATAGACCACAATAAACAAATGCTCCTTAATTTATTGCCTTTTGACCAAATCCAGAGACTCTGAATGCTTGTCTTTGCTAATTTTCATCAGTCTCGCGAGTGTCTCTCTGGAGGAGCAGCCTGCCCGAGCTCCTTATGCTGTCACCTCAGACGCCCTGATCATCACTTATTCTGTCCGGGACTAAATCTTGAGCTCATAGACATTTTGTTGTCTCCTCACACCTCCTCCCAGCAATGAATGTCTGGCTTCTTGCGGTCCGGAAAAAGACCGTAGATTTCTGTAGTAACTAGATTCTAAGACACTGCTAAATGGGAGGCACAGAAAAGACTTAAAGTTAAAAAGATAACAAGATGATGTTACATTAAAATGAGGACATTGGGGGCACCTGGGTGGCTCAGTGGGTTAAAGCCTCTACCTTCAGCTCAGGTCATGGTCCCAGGGTCCTGGGATCGAGCCCCACATTGGGCTCTCTGCTCAGCGGGAAGCCTGCTTCCTCCTCTCTGCCTGCCTCTCTGCCTAATTGTGATCTCTTGTCTGTCAAATAAATAAATAAAATCTTAAAAAAAATGAGGACATTGATTGAAAGATTATCCCTACATTAAATTATAAGATACCTGTTATAAACATCAAGAAAACACAGTATTTTTTTAAACAGGTCAGTGAGTAGTAATTTCCAATGTCAAATTTCTTTGAGTGCCTGCAAAGCAGAAGATAGATTGATAAAAGCTTCCTAACAACCAGCACGCCTGCCTTTGTGCATAGGTTTGTGAGCTCGGAGAGGGCAGCAGAGCATCCTTACTCCAAATCATGTGTAATGAGAGGGACCATACAGGGTGGCTGGGTCAGGTCGCGTCAGCTCACACGAATGAACAGACCAGGCTGTGGAAAGGTCATTCTGAAAACCCACTTGATGACCCCGTTGTCCTCCTCTTTATGAATATGCAACTGTAATTCCTTCTGTTCTAAGTCATTTAAGAAAAACATAAAAATTCAGGACATTTCTTTAAAAGCAGAACAAGCATAAAAGGAAAACAATGCTCAGAGCACTGGGTTGTTCCGAACGCGGGTGAGACTCTTCAAGCTAGTTCACAATGGCTTCTGGGAGAGGCACAGAAGACCATGTATGCATGTGTGTGTGTGTGTGTGTGTGTGTGTGTGTGCGTGTGTGTGTGTGTGTGTGTGTGTACGCGCGGTATCCTGCACTTTGAGACCATGCCCACACCTAACTGTGGCAGACCCTGACGTCATGTAGGACCTGCAGCCCGTTTGCAGGGACTACCCCCCCCAACACACACACACACACACACACACACACACACACACACACATGCACACACACACTGTTCTCCATCATGGGTCAGTGTCCAGTCCGGCACAACAAGGTGGTCAGGCTGCATCAGGGTGGAAACAGAAAGGGTCTACGACAAGGCAAAGAGCTCCGTTTTGGAGGCTCTGGTTTATTCCTGTGCTGTGAACAAGGCTGACTACACCACAGTGCCCCTCCACTCTCTCAGCCTGACTGTTTCTCACCGTGTCCCCTCGTTCTCCCCATATCCTCTCTTCCCGTTCATCTGATTACTGACGGCTTCCCTCACTGGTTTTTGACCCCTCTGCCGAGTCAGGACCAGCCAGAGAATGCCAAGTACGCATCCTAGCCAAACGCCTGGGATGCACCCTTCAGGTCGGCCTGCCCACAGCTTCCCCATGCCAGCAGCCTCCAACGAGAGCAGGACTGAAAGCTTCCCTTTTCCTCTGTGAATCTTTGCCTGCCTCTGGGTCTCTGCCAAGACATGAGTTAGGACAGCAGATGCCCTTGCGGTGGCTCACTCTAAATAAGTAGACTTCCTTGTTACCATTTGGTTGCGGTGCCTTTTCCCCCCACTCTGAAGCAGCTTGTAGATGACGAAAAAAAAAGTAAAGTATGATCTTTGTCATCCACTAACCCTGACTCCATTCAAAAGTTTTTGTGTCAGCGTACACAATGCTGATGAGATAACAGTGCTTGTCCACTTCTCCCTGGTGTGTTTAATAAATTAGCCAGCTGCATCTAAAACCATGCTGTGAGTTTGGTGAGTCCAATCTCTGGAGCCCCTGACCATTGCTGCGTGTGGGTTCCATAAGGAGGAAACTAGAAGGTTCTTGATGAAGAGGGTGGTCTGCAGCCCTCTGCTCTGCTGTGAGTGGAGCATAAGCCATCTAGAGCTGATTGGCTCCAGAGCTGTGAGTTCAAAAGATTGCTCAGGTGATCTCAGAACCCCTTCACATACTTACAAGAATTGGTGGCCAAGAGAGAACACCCAGCTTGAGTATGAGTCATTGGCATTGCCCTCAATCCACGACCACATTCCTAAACACTGTGAATGTGGAATCAGAGTTGTTCCGTAAGGTAGTCTTGTAGCCACTCAATAGGAAAGCATGACATCGAGCATTATGTTTCCCTGTGCGTGCCCCACTTTCTGCCTCTACCCACCATGCACACACACACACACACACACACACACACACACACATCCCCCAAATCCACATGTCCTGTGCTAAGGTAAGGTCAGTGAGGCATTTGTCTCAGATGCAAACTTTCAGTGGAGGAGGGAGTCCAAAAACTGAGCGATCAAATTAAGAATATTTGATACAATCTCCTTAAAATCAAAATTAATGAAAACATCCACAATAAACAAAAGACCATAATTTCAAAGAAAGTCAGGATTCCATCCACCATGTAAACAACCACCCTGCCTCACCTGCTTCCCCCTGGAAATTTTATATACAAAAATAGATGGTTCATAGTTTACCAACATTATTCTTCAGAAATGTGTTTCCTTTGTAAATATCGGGAAATGTTATATCCATGAAAATTGAGAAACACATGATTTGCTCTGCAAATTAGTACCTAGACACACTCACAAAATAAGATCCTCGATTTGTCAATTCTAGTGTGACAGTATTTACCAATATAAGAATCTGATACATGATAAGAAAACTACGAACATGACCAGTGAACTAGACACCAAGCAGAATTTGAGAATCTTTGAAGATTTGATTTATAATCTTTGAAATAGCACTTTAGGAGTCCACAAGTCAACCCGTTGATCTGGGAGGAAGCAACCCGTTGATCTGGGAGGTAGAAACCCGTCAGGTGAATAAACCTTCAAGCACTGCAAGTTCTATAACCTTCATTTATCGCACGAGTGCATCTGTCCATTACATTCCCATCCCTTCCTCCGATAAAGTGCTGAGGACTGTATTTCAGGTTGTCGTATCTGAGGCTAACTTCTGTTCACTATTAGGTGGGACAGTCACTTTCCCACACAGACTCTCTCTCAGGAAGGGGGAACTGCCACGCCTTACGCATTTGCCTGCACCATGCCCATGTCTACTGCGATTCTATTTCCCTCCAGCGGTGGTTGCTTCTCTTCCAGTTACAGAAGGAGCCCCTTCCTCCTTAACAGGAGAACAGGGTTTCGTGTGGGTGTGGACTTGTGTGAGCCCAATTCCCAGCCTCCTGAATAACATCGAATTTTTTATCTCTATTTTTCTTTTTCCTTCATTTCCCCCCTAGATTTTGTGGTTTCCTCTCCAATTCATATCTTTCAAAACATGCTACCATGACCAAAAGAAAAAATAAATCGTTCTCTAAAATTGTTAGAAAACAGAATATATCAGTTACTGTCAAGGTCTTTTGAGATTTGCATTGTTGAGAAATTAATACTTCACACAGAAAGAAGTATATGACCATGTTTATGACCGGGACCTTTACAGAGGAGCGTCCTCAAAAGCTTGTAAACCCTTCAGGGGACAGTCTAGGAAATTCTACTTAACTCGCTTCTCCTCCGGTATGTTTGCTAACTTTTGCTTTTCTGAGTTTGACAAAAACTTGCAAAAAAAAAAAAAAAATCTGTTGAAAACCCATAGCGATGAGCTGTCTCCACGATACTGAGCTTCCTCTTGTGAATCAGGAAGTTTGTATTTGGTAATAAGGAACTACAAAACCTAAAAAGTGGCAAATTGCATTAATGTCAAATACAAAAAGTCATGATAAGAATCGGGACCTAAAAAGACTCAAATAGCCGTGTGATCTGAATGCCTCGATATCTACCTCTCTGTCTCCACCTTCTTCCCCCTGGTCCTACTTCCTAGCCAGATGACTCTTTCCCTGACTTCTTTGTCACTTTTCTCTGCTGCTCAAAACTCTTAAAGATACCCCATTGTGCTCAGCAATTAAAATTAAGTGTCTTTGCCTAACAGACACAGCCATGCATTCTCTGGTCCTAATCTCTTCCCTGACTTGTAGAGCGAAGCCACCAACATGGTGCTGAAAATATAGGAAACCAAGGTGGGCGAAGCCGTATGTCAAAGTATGAGCACAGTAGGAATCTGCAATATAACAGAACTTGTGCATTAATAAACTACTTCATATTTTTTCCGTCTATGGGGTTTTCAGAAAAGGAGCTCCCTTCTCATGGTTCTTTTTCACGTCCCCACACCTGTAAGTGTTCTGCACTCTGCCGGACAGTGACTGTGAACCCAGGATTACAGAAAGGTGTTTTACATCGGGAACTAGTGCTATTATCGATCTAGAGAGAATAAAAATCTTTCATATGCTATGTGACTCGGAAAATACTTTCTCCCACTCTGTGGGTTTTCTTTTAATCCTTTTAACATTATTTGTTGCAAGTAGTAATTTAAAATTTTACGGATGTTAATTTATCACCATTTTCTTTTCTAGGCTGTTTTTTGTTATAGCTGAAAACTCATACAAAAGCTAAGGTGAGCAGATTTTCTCTTATATTTTCTTCTAAAGGTTTTGTAGATTAATATTGTACATTGAGACATATAATCCATTTACAGCTAATTTTTTATACAATGTAAGGTGTATATCGATGTTTATTTCATTGCATATGCACATCTTCTTATTCCAATAACATGCGTTGAAAGGAGTATCTTTCTCCTTTGAGTATCTTTGAACCTTCATCAAAATGAGTTGACCACATATTGTGGGTTTGTTTTCAGACATTCTGTTCTGTCCCTTGATCTACATGTGGATATTTTTGCCATTAAAATATCGTGTTAATGCCCATTAACACATAGCTTTAAAGTCAGTTTGGAAATCTAGTACTATAAGTCCTCCACCTTCTTTTTTTTTTTTTTAAAGATTTTGTTTATTTATTTGACAGAGAGAGAGAGAAATCACTAGTAGGCAGAGAGAGACAGAGAGAGAAGGAAGCAGGCTTCCCGCTGAGCAGAGAGCCTGATGCAGGGCTCGATCCCAGGACCCTGTGATCATGATCCAAGCCAAAGGCAGAGGCTTTAACCCACTGAGCCACCCAGGCGCCCCTCTTTTTCTTTTTTTTTTCATCAATTTTTTGGCTATACTACTCCCTGTGCCTTCCCATTATTTTAGAATCAGCTTTTGAATATCTACAGTCTCGCCAGGATTTTGTATAGAATTTTACTGAAGTGGTACATTACAGTAGAGAAGATTAGTATCTTATTAGCATTTAATCTTCTAAACCATGACCCCAGAATATCTTGACAGATTTCAGGTCTTATTTGATTTCTGATTCCTATACTTATTTTGTTAATTTCAAATGCAATGTGTTTCATTTTTAGTGTTCTACTTCAAGTGGTATTCCTTTTAACTTAAAATTCCAACTGTAAAGTATAAGTACATAGAGATATAACTGGATTTTTAAAATATTGATCTTGTATCCTGCTACCTTGCTAAAATTACTTTTAGTATTAAGAAATTTTTGGTAGATTATTTAGATTTTATATGCAGAAAATTATGTTTTATTTAATTCTTTGCAATTTTTATGCCTTTTATTTCTTTATTTTTCTTTATTGTATTGGCTAGTAATTCTGGTATTATGTTTCATACAAGCAGTGAGAAAGAACAACATTGTTTATTCTTTATCATTGGGAGAAAGAACTGAATCACTCACCATTGCAGAGGAATTTTTTGTTAACATTTTATTTATTTATTTGTCAGAGAGAGAGGGGGCACAAGCAGGGGGAGCAGCAGGCAGAGGCAAAGAGAGAAGCAGACTCCTCACTGAGCAAGGAGCCCAATGCGGGATTTGATCCCAGGACCCCAGGATCGTGACCTGAGTTGAAGGCAGACGTTTAACCTACTGAACCACCCAGGCATCCTGCATCACAGAGGATTTTCATTCTAAGTTTTTGTAAATGTCTTTTTATTAGCTTTGTTAAGTTTTGTCTATACTTAATTGACGGAGAGATTTTCTATCATGAAGGGATATGAAATTTTGTCCAATAATTTTTTTGCATCCACTGATATGATCATATGTTCTTTTGCTTAAGTCTATTAATATAATGAAGTGCATTTAATATATTTTTTAAAATTTTGAATGAGCCTTGCATTTTAGGAAAAAATTCTACTTGGTCCTAGGAAAGGAGAATTAAATATAATATTTTATTGACATTTCAGACTAAATATCAACATGTGAAGTTGACCAGAAATCATGGAATATGAGGAAATATTACATGATGAGAAAAGAAAATTCAACTAACGTATGTGAAGATGGTATGGGGAGATTAAAAGTATTTCATCGTCCACCCCACTGACTGAGTCAGGACCACTGCATAAAACAGTACACTCATACACAAACACAGGCAAACACTCACACATGCACACTTGCACATCATAGAAACATGTGAGAATGGACGACTATGCAGCAGTTGAAAGAATAAAGCACATCCTTTGTTAACATGGCTACAACACGATGATACATTATTCAGAAGAAGAAGGAAGTTGTACCCTACCACCTATGGACATTTTAAACATGCGGAAAATGATACTACTCTGTGTGTGTGTGTGTGTGTGTGTGTGTGTTAGGTTAGGAAAGTCTTCAGGGTCCCAGAAGGGTCACCGATGGATTTTTGGTATGCAAGGAATATTTTTAAATGAAAGGGAACTTTTACTATCTGAGGCCTCCCATGTAAAGACCTCAGTAGGCCACAGTGAGCCACTGTCCCCTTCTCGAAGGGCCTCTGACCCCTTCTCAAAGGAATCCACAGATGACAAAAATGTCTTTGGCAGAAATGCTTTTCTAACTCACAGGCCTGAAATCCCCTCCAAGTCAGCGTAGGATGGCAATTACTCCCCTAAAATTGTTCTGGATGCAGCCCTTTTCTCTTAAAATTGTTTAATTTGTTTGGTTTTTATCCAGAATTAAGTTAAGACTTCTCATGTTTGATATCTGGCATTTGTACCTGCTTCCTACGAAGCAGGAAAGAATTCATAACTGACCCCGTGTCTTTAAAAACCTAGTAAGAGCAGCTATACAAGGGATGGACCCTGTTCACTGTGGCCGAACACACACACTCCGGCCTGCTGGGGGCCTCAGGGTGACACTCGCATGGAGAGGAAGGACGGCGTCCATCCATGACAGGAGGACTGATGTTTGTTCACCGGAGCAGGAAAAAACACTGTCCGGGTTTTTATTTATCTGTTATTAAGTGTCTCAGATGAACCACAGGTAACCAGAGTTCCTTTTATTCTTGGTTGGTCAACTTTTGACCATTTCAAAAGCTATCAGGGTTTCTTTGATGACCAAAACTGGCTCAAAAGTGAGAAAATCTCATTAGTGAACGCAATTCCAACTGTCGTTGTAGGCACGATTGAACAGAGATGGCTCGGCGGCCAGTTTTTCAGAAACGCGCTTCAGAGCATCACAGGGGAAAATCCACGCGACCGGACACGTGTAGCTCAGAAACATGGAGCACAACGGACAGAGGTAATAAGGCCATCCTGCACCACAGTCCAGCCGCCTGAGGTGCCATTTTCAGAGTAAGCGGATTTACCAAAGATGTTCCAATTACAGAACTTGAACAAACCCAGGATTGGCTAACTTCTGATGTTTTCAAACTGGCCTTTGCCACAAACAAAGAAACAAGCAAATAATACCTCTTTCGCCCAACAATAAGTGAACAACAAAAACAGATCACATTTATTTTTCTCCAGAATGAACAGATGAAACACTGGCTTCTCTTTGCTTCTGCTTCAGACTGTGTAACAAACCTCATTTCTTCCCACCTGCCAATGAGACTGCAACATTGCCTTTAAAGTATTTTTGTTTCCTTTTTCATATTTTATGACCTAAGGCAGGCTCCATACAACATCCATAGCTGAGAAAAAAGGAAAATGTTTCAAACCTTAAATGCTCATCCCCAGTCTCTCCTTGAGCTTGTCTCCCACCTTCAAAGGAAGAGTCCGTAGCGGTGGCTTTTATGCATAGGGTTAGGAGAAGGGAGAGATGTAGATAAAAGCATGCTCCGAGCAAGACTGGATCAGTCCATTGCATTGCTGTGAAAAGCACCCCAAGGTCATTTTGCAGATTAACAGTCCGAGCTTGGGAAGGGTCCCATCCCAAATTGAGTGAGCATGGGTCAGAGCGGCGGCTGGGCAGTGCTGCGAGCAGAATTATTCCTGCGAGAATCGGAGGCGGCTGAGTTGGGCTAGCAACGGGATCGCTGTGAAATAGCCCAAATGGCCCCAGGAAGATTTGATTTCAAGGCTGTCTTTCTAGACATAACTCAGCCATTGTGCAATGCAGTTCTACTTGTGTTACAGTCTGACGCAGTCTGTTTTCCTTAAATACCATCAATGATTCTAGATGTCGGGGCACACCTCCTGGTGCTCTGCCAAACCTCAACACCATCCTACTAACAATTCACTGGAATGAAATGATAGCTCAGTTACATGATATAAAACTTTTTTTTCTGCACAAAGATGATTTTCAAGGAGCAGCTAGAGTTTGATGAAACAAAATGACATGATTAGGTGGAGATCCGCTGAAACTATCAGGACTTGACTGCTAAAACCACATCTAAAATGTAATCTCCCTTGCTTTTGCTCGCCACATGGTTAGCTCAGTGGGATTTGGTATAAACAGCCCCGTTGGTTTTTCATACGGCCACAGCTTGACTAGGTCACTCTTGCCTCTGCTTTGTCCCATGTTCTCCAAGCCTGTCCTCTTTACAGTTGCAGGTTCAGATTCTCAAAACCTCCTAAAGATTGCTGTTGAAATGTTTTGGCAACTGGGTCCTGACAGAGAGAGCCATCTGTAAAATAAATTGTTTTAAAACAAGTTAGCTATGTGTCTGTTGACCTCTCTTTAAGACTTAAGTCTATTTTCTTGATGCAAAACAACATCAGACTTAGATCTTCAGTTCTCTATTGTGTTCAGAATAAGTATCTGCAGAACTCCAACAAATTTTATGGAAATCTTTCATAAGAAAATTAGACAAACAAGACACTTTTTGACTATTGCATACCTTTTATTTAGTACTGGTCCACTTGAAGTTTATTTTCCCATTCTGATTGCCCTGGTTTCCTATAGGTACCATAAAAATTACCACAAATGTAGTGGCTTTTATCAACATAATCTTCTTATCATCCAGTTCTTTAAAGCAGAAATCCAGCATGGGTCTCTCTGGGCTATCAACAAGGTGTCAGCAGGACTGGGTTCTTTTTTTTTTTTTTTGAGATTCAGGGGTATGATGCTTTTCTTTACCTTTCTCAGCTGGTGGAGGCCCCCTTCTGTATTCAAAGCCAGCTGCAGAAAGACAAGCCCTCAAATTCCATACCTCCCCCCTCTCTTTCTGCCTCCTTCATGCACATGAGAGACCTTTGTGATTATACTGGGCCCACCCAGAAAACCCAGGATCATCTCTCTATCGTAAGGTCAGCAGATTAGCAGCCTTCATTCCACCAGCTGCCTTAGTTCCTCATCATAGATTATGGGAATTATGAAGTGAATATCTTCAGGGATCATTACTTGATTTACCACATGCTGACCTTCAACTTTCCTTTAAGACCCAAAAATTGCAGCACATTATTTCCTGTCCAGCCCTTGTGCTGCTGTGAACAATTGCTTTCCATGCCTTCATTAGCTTATTATATAGTTTGTGTATTTCTGAATAACTGTAACATATCATTAAGTAAGTTAAAGGTCCTAATTCTTTTGTGACTGTTATGGGACACAATAGTTACAAGCTGTAATTCATCCCATAATTTAATTATCTTGAGTAAGATTGTGACTTACATTCAGAAAAAATTTAAGTAAGCAACACTAAGGCATTTAATAATCATTAACATTTTCATGAATATTATAACTGAAGTTAACTAGAGTTTAAAATCCTGGTTGATAGAACTGTTTCCCACCATTTTATGACTTTGAAATAGTTCCCCTTGTGTTTTGGCACTGTTCCATGAGATAAGACAGAAAACTTGCAAATGTGTAAAAAATTAGAACAAAAAAACTAAGAGAAAGATCTGCGAGACAGGAATACTGGTCAAGGGGTCAAGTGAGACACAACAATTGTAGCATGACTGGGGAATTCACTCCCAGTATAATTTCCTGCAGTTTCAGGGCATCTGGGTGGTTCAGAGGATTAAGCATCGACTCTCGGTTTCGGCTCAGGTCATGATCCCGCAGCTGTGGGAGTGAGCCCCTCATTGGGCTCTGTGCTCCATGCAAAGTCTGCCTCAGATGCTGTCTGCCTCTCTCTCTCTCAAATAAATAAGTAAAATCTTAAAAAAAAAAAAAATTTCCTGCAGTTTCACTAGCTAAAAGAGCTAGTTAGCTCTGAGTTAGAGACCATACAGATATGCATAAAAGACTTTGGCAGTAGATCTGTTTATCAGAAATTTTGAAGAAGGAAATGTATCTTCCAAAAGAGAATACTTTGCTAAAAAAAAAAAAAAAAAAAGAATTGTATGTACTATATGTTCCCGATCCTGAAAGTATATCCATTGAAAATATAATGTTGCAAAATCTGAGTAAGTAAAATACATTTTTTATCATAGCATTGGTAAATTAGGTATTGTAAAGTTGCTCCAGCCGGTGATGGTAAGAAAAGACGCTAGGAGGCAAATGGATCTGAGAGATGAACTTTATTGCAAGCACCCTCGGGCGAGGTTCTGCGGCTCACAGAAAGACAGAGAGAGGGAGGGGGATAGTGAGTCGGGGAAGTCACGCTGGGAGGGAGTTGGTGAGGCCCTTTTATCGGGTTGAGGGAGGGCAGAGACTTGCGCCCATTGGGTATGTGATGATCGGAGGGTATGGGGCGGGCGTGGTCCGTGATGGCCAGTTTCCAATTTGGAAGCTCCTGGGTGGAGAGTTTCAGTCTCCTGACGGTGACGTGGAGGCCGTGGTGAGGGTGGCGGGAAAGTCCGCCATCTCGGAGCCCTGGTTTCCCAGCCGGCCCATCAGGTATCGTGTTTGTCTTATTCCAAAGCACTAAGTTTGTTATTACGTGATAGACTCCTGCTGTATTTCTTATCAACCTAGAAAATCCATCATGCACAGCCCATTTTTTAAGCAAGTCTAAATCCTTTCTTTGACTTCACCAGCCGTGTTACTGCAACTGCAGTTCCCCTAAGCATAACCACCAGGTCAGAAACACAACACAAAGCAGAAATAAACAGCCTCGTAACAAATGTTATTCCCAAATGCTGAAGATGTTTCCCCAGAGTTAAGCACAGGAGAAGTCTGTGTAGGCAGCCTGAAAAATTCAAAGCCCAGATGCTCTCTATGGGAGATTCTTGAATTAAAGTTAAAGGAGGCAGTTTGGTACCAGATTTCAAACCCTCCTGCAAGCCTTGTGAGGTCTGACATTGTGCTTGTGATCTTTGCCAGCACAAAGCTGACTTGTATTCATAACTCACGCTTATGTCCTTTGACGTCTCCATTCTCTCATATGTTAATTTTCATCCGTCTAAATTTTATATAACCTCTCTCAAAAGACGAATGATATAGGTCATGAATTTATCTTCAGGGTAAATTAAGTCAGAACCCAAGGTTTTTTGTTCTTACTGTTGTCATCTCAGCAAAGCCGAGAGAGGAGCAATTCCTGCGGGTCTCCAGTCAGCAAACCAGGAGCATGTGGAGAATGTTTTTCCTCCTAAGTGTGAAGAAAACATCTTTAACATTTGTAGAACCTATCATCTCCCCCACTGGCCCCAGGGGCATTCCTTCTCCCAAGATGAATGAAGCTAAAGACCAGGGAAAGACAGCAAGAATTCCGGGGGGGCGGGGGAGGGGATGAACATGAAAATGCGGATACATGAGAAACAGGCAACCGTCTTTGAAAGGACTTGTGATGGAAAGACTGAAGTTACGGCAACCACAGTGAGACCGACTTCTTAGGACCACACCAGAGAGCTGGTGTCAATATGTTTGGGGGTCATTGGGTTTTTCTTCTTATTGTTGTTCATTGGCTTCAGAGAATTAAGACAGGATGCAAAGGTATAAAAAGGAAACAATACTCCTCTTCTTCGGGCCACTTACTCTATTTTTCCCCAGGAGGGTGGATGAAATACACATGGCATGTCCACATGTCTGGCTGAGAAAGAGGATGTGGAGTGCTCGTGCTCAGCCACTGAAAACACGACCACATAATCTACAACACCCAGAAATTTACCTGAAAACCATTCACATTTTTACCAACTTTTTAAAAATGGGAAAGTAATAAATATTCACCATTTAGATTTATGCAGAAAAATATGTCAAAATTAGTCAACTAAAATAATCTCACAATGGTAGGGTTTTTTTCTCTCTTTTTCTGTTTTCTACATAACATATGTTTATTAACTTTATTGGTACATAATTCACATGAAATAAACTCAGCAGATTTTAGTTATAGACAGATTGATGTTTTTGACAAATATACATGTATATGTATTAAGAAGAGATTACCTTTATTTAAATAAAGTAAAAAAGACAAATATGCTTTCTTCATATTGTCATATTTTTGCTTTCAAATGACCCAGTGCCTTTAAAATCAATTAGCTGTATATATGTGGGTCTGTCTGGACATTCCTTCTCTTCTATTTCTTTACCCTCATGTCACTGTTGCACTGTCCTGACTATTATAATAGTAGATCCTAAGGGTTTACTATAATAATAATAGATCTATATTATAGAGATCTATAGTAATAGATCTCTATAATAATAGCTCTATAATAATAAATCTATAATAATAGATCTATTATAATAGATCCTCTATATCTCTATAATAATAGATCCTAAGGGTTTACTAGGATGCCCCAGCACACTGGACAGTCTGGAAGAAGTGGATCAATACAACTCACATACCACCCACCAAGGCTGACTCACAATGAGAGGGAAAAGTCGGACAGGCTGATTATTTTAGGAAGATTGAGCCACTGATCAAAGACTTGCCCAAACAAGCAGATGTTCAGGACTCGATGACGTCATTGGTAAATTCTACCAAGTATTCGAAGAAGTTGAATCTTAGACCTTCTCAAACTGTTAAAAAAAAAAGAAAAAAAAAAAAGAATGAACTCATTTCACAAGGCCTGCATTCCCCTGATATCAGAACCAGAGAGGGATGCTGCAAGAAAATAAAATCACAGGTCACTACCCCTGATGAATGTAGTATGTACAAATCTTTAACAAAATATCAGGACACTGAATTCAACAATGCATTAAAAGGCAGTGGAACTCAGGACAGAAGGGCAACAAGATGCGTCCTTCCTAGCACACGGAGTAAAGCAGGAGGGAGGGAGAAGTGGGGGAAAAGGAAGAAGGAAAGAAATATCATTATGGATTAAAAAAAAAAACTTATTTGAGCTCTATTAGTATAAATTTACCATTTGACAAATATTACCCTCTGTGCTGCCATGGAACTCACATTATAGGAGGAAGAAAGAAAAACATAATTAATGATACCCTTAACTAATAGGAATTTCTGTTTTTGCAGTAATAAAATATTTGGGGTGAAAGAAAAGGCAAAAACCTTGTTATTTTAGGCTTCTACAGGTTATTTGCAAATAGGAAAAATTGTTGTAAAGTTTAGACCAATTATAAATTTAAAGCATAAAAACAGAAAAGAAAAAAAAAATCCATGCTGAAGAATATGTACCAGTGAGTGAAATCTAATAACCACAGAATAGAGCACAATCTGATTTTAATTAAGTTTAAATTAGCTTCACATGAAAATGAATTGGTTCTGAATCTACAAGATTAAAATGGTAACATTAATATCTAATAGAAATGCTGCTTTTAAAATCTTCTCAATCAAAGACCTAGATGAAATAAAAAACACAAATCACAGATTATCAATTAATTTAAATTGCAGAGATATTTATGTTCATTTGATTTGGGGGACATATTTAATAGGCAATTTAAAATATTGAAGGCTATCAGTCAGGTGTGTGTAATGAAAATTAATATTATCACCAAGAGAATTATTTGAAAGATGTGAGTTTTTTCCCCTCTTGGAAAGGTTGGTTCTGCTAAATCAACAGGAAAGTTTACATATTATTGTTAATTTAATACATTTAATAATTTATGTTAATGACAAATTATCATTAATTGTAACAAAAACAACATTTTTTCTGTTTTCTTATTCTAACAAAATTTCTAACAAGCTTCGATTTAAGGAAAGCATCCCCCCTCCAATTTTTTTCTTTTTTTTAATTTCTTTTCAGCGTAACAGTATTCATTGTTTTTGCACCACACCCAGTGCTCCATGCAGTCCGTGCCCTCTCTAATACCCACCACCTGGCTACCCCAACCTCCCACCCCCCGCCCCTTCAAAACTCTCAGATCATTTTTCAGAGTCCATAGTCTCTCATGGTTCACCTCCCCTTCCAAATTCCCTCAACTCCTTCTCCTCTCCATCTCCCCTTGTCCTCCATGCTATTTGTTATGCTCCACAAATAAGTGAAACCATATGATAATTGACTCTCTCTGCTTGACTTATTTCACTCAGCATCATCTCTTCCAGTCCCGTCCATGTTGCTATGAAAGTTGGGTATTCATCCTTTCTGATGGAGGCATCATACTCCATAGTGTATATGGACCACATCTTCCTTATCCATTCATCCGTTGAAGGACATCTTGGTTCTTTCCACAGTTTGGTGACCATGGCCATTGCTGCTATAAATATTGGGGTACAGATGGCCCTTCTTTTCACTACATCTGTATCTTTGGGCTAAATACCCAGTAGTGCAATGGCAGGGTCATAGGGAAGCTCTATTTTTAATTTCTTGAGGAATCTCCACACTGTTCTCCAAAGTGGCTGCACCAGCTTGCATTCCCACCAACAGTGTAAGAGGGTTCCTCTTTCTCCACATCCTCTCCAACACATGTTGTTTCCTGTCGTGCTAATTTTGGCCATTCTAAGTGGTGTAAGGTGGTATCTTAATATGGTTTTCATTTGAATCTTCCTGATGGCTAGTGATGATGAACATTTTTTCATGTGTCTAATAGTCATTTGTATGTCTTCATGGAGAAGTGTCTGTTCGTATCTTCTGCCCATTTTTTCATATGATTGTCTGTTTTGTGTGTGTTGAGTTTGAGAAGTTCTTTATAGATCCTGGATATCAACCTTTTGTCTGTACTGTCATTTGCAAATATCTTTTCCCATTCCATGGGTTGCCTCTTTGTTTTTCTGACTGTTTCCTTTGCTGTGCAGAAGCTTTTGATCTTGATGAAGTCCCAAAAGTTCATTTTTGCTTTTGTTTCCTTTGCCTTTGGAGACATATCTTGAAAGAAGTTGCTGTGGCTGATATCGAAGAGGTTACTGCCTATGTTCTCCTCTAGGATTCTGATGGATTCCTGTCTCACGTTGAGGTCTTTTACCCATTTTGAGTTTATCTTTGTGTACAGTGTAAGAGAATGGTCGAGTTTCATTCTTCTACATATAGCTGTCCAGTTTTCCCAGCACCATTTATTGAAGAGACTGTCTTTTTTCCATTGTATATTTTTTCCTGTTTTGTTGAAGATTAATTGACCATAGAATTGAGGGTCCCTATCTGGGCTCTCTACTCTGTTCCACTGGTCTATGTGTCCGTTTTTATGCCAGTACCATGCTGTCTTGGTGATCACAGCTTTGTAGTAAAGCTTGAAATCAGGTAACGTGATGCCCCCAGTTTTATTTTTGTTTTTCAACATTTCCTTAGCAATTCGGGGTCTCTTCTGATTCCATACAAATTTTAGGATTATTTGCTCCAGCTCTTTGAAAAATACTGGTGGAATTTTGATCGGAATGGCATTAAAAGTGTAGATTGCTCTAGGAAATATAGACATTTTAACAATGTTTATTCTTCTGATCAAAGAGCATGGAATGGTCTTCCATCTTTTTGTGTCTTCTTCAATTTCTTTCATGAGTGTTCTGTCATTCCTTGAGTACAGTTCCTTTACCTCTTTGGTTAGGTTTATTCCCAGGTATCTTATGGTTCTTGGTGCTATAGTAAATGGAATCGATTCTCTAATTTCCCTTTCTGTATTTTCATTGTTAGTGTATAAGAAAGCCACTGATTTCTGTACATTGACTTTGTATCCTGCCATGTTGCTGAATTGCTGTATGAGTTCTAGTAGTTTGGGGGTGGAGTCTTTTGGGTTTTCCATATAAAGAATCATGTCATCTGCAAAGAGAGAGAGTTTGACTTCTTCATTGCCAATTTGGATACATTTTATTTCTTTTTGTTGTCTGATTGTTGTTGCTAGGACTTCTAATACTATGTTGAACAAGAGTGGTGAGAGTGGACATCCTTGTCGTGTTCCTGATCTCAACAGGAAAGCTGTGAGCTTTTTCCCATTGAGAATGATATTTGCTGTGGGTCTTTCATAGATAGATTTGATGAAGTTCAGGAATGTTCCCTCTATCCCTATACTTTGAAGCATTTTAATCAGGAACAGATGCTGTTTTTTGTCAAGTGCTTTTTCTGCATCAATTGAGAGGACCATGTGGTTCTTCTCTCTTCTCTTACTGATTTCTTCTATCACATTGATTGATTTGCAAATGTTGAACCATCCTTGTAACCCAGGGATGAATGCCACCTGGTCATGGTGGATAATCGTTTTAATGTGCTGTTGGATCCTGTTTGCTAGGATCTTGGTGAGAATCTTAGCATCCATATTCATCAGTGATATTGGTCTGAAATTCTCCTTTCTGGTAGGGTCTTTGCCTGGTTTGGGGATCAGGGTAATGCTGGCTTCATAGAAAGAGTCTGGAAGTTTTCCTTCTGCTTCAATTTTTTGAAACAGCTTCAGGAGAATAGGTGTTATTTCTTCTTTGAAAGTTTGGTAGAATTCCCCAGGGAATCCATCAGGTCCTGGGCTCTTGTTTTTTGGGAGGTTTTTGATCACTGCTTCAATCTCGTTACTAGATATCGGTCTATTCATGTTGTGAATTTCTTCCTGGTTCAAATTTGGGAGTTTATAGTTTTCCAGGAATGCATCCATTTCATCTAGGTTGCTTAGCTTATTGGCATATAACTGTTGATAATAACTTCTGATGATTATTTCTACTTCCTTGGTGTTAGTTGTGATCTCTTCCTTTTCATTCATAATTTTATTAATTTGGGCTTTCTCTCTTTTCTTTTGGATTAGTGTGGCGAATGGTTTATCGATCTTATTGACTCTTTCAATCACTACCCAGCCTTCTTTTGAGGCCCATTGGCGTGAAAGATGCTTCTCCATCCCTTCACTTTCAGTCTGGGTGTATCTTTAGATTCAAAATGGGTCATACGGATGGGTCCTGTCATTTTATCCAATCTGCAACCCTGTGCCGTTTTATGGGCACATTTAGGCCATTCACATTGAGAGTGATTATTGATAGATACGTTTTTATTGACATCGTGTTACCTTTGAAGTCTTTCTTTCTGTAGATTGTCTCTATATTTCTGTTCAATGCTATTCTTAGGATTTTTCCTCTTTTATAGAACCCCCCTTAATATTTCCTGCAGTGTTGGCTTGGTGGTTACATAGTCTTTTAAGCCTTGCCGGTCTTGGAAACTCTTTATCTCTCCATCTATTTTGATTGTCAGTCTTGCTGGATAAAGTATTCTTGGCTGCATGTTCTTCTCATTTAGTGCCCTGAATATATCTTGCCAGCCCTTTCTGGCTTGCCAGGTCTCTGTGGACAGGTCTGATGTTATTCTGATGGGCTTTCCTCTGTAAGTAAGGAGCCTCTTTGTCCTAGCGACTTTCAAGAGATTATATCTACAATTATGATTCCTCAATTTGACTAGCAGGTGCCTTGATGTTTTTCTGGAATCTATAATCTTGAGCAGAGACCATTCGGCCTCTAGTACATGAAGGCTGGTTCCATTCATGAGATTGGGAAAATTCTCATGAAGAACTTGTTCCACTATATCTTCTAGACTTCTTTCTTTCTCCTCCCCTTCAAGGATTCCAATAATCCTGATGTTGGAACGTTTCATGGCGTCATTTATTTCCCTGATTCTGTTTTTGTAGCTTCTAAGCTGTTTGTTCCAGGCTTCCTTCTGATCCTTTCTCTCTATCTGTTTGTCCTCCAGATCACTAATTCTATCTTCTGTCTCAGTTACCCTAACTTTGAGAGAATTTAGATTAGATTGGAACTCATTGAGAGCATTGTGAACCTCATCCCTGGTAGCTTTCAGTTCTGCCCTAACATTGTGAACATCATCCCTGGTCGCTTTCACTTCTGCCCTAATCAATTCTGTTTGGTCATCCATGGCTTTCTCCAACCTAGCTATTGCCTGGATAATTGTTAGCCTGAATTCTCTTTCCGACATATTGTCTATGTTGATAGCCATTAGCTCTGTTGCAGAAGGCCCATCCTCTGTATTTTTCTTCTGTTGGGCATTCCTCCTCCTAGTCATTTTGGTGAGAGATGACTGAACGGATGTAGCTGGATGTATTGACCGTGGTGCTGTCAAGGTGCACCCTGGAATGCTTCTGAGCAATCAGGATTCGCCACCCAAATGAGAGAAAAAAGAAAACAAAAAGAAAAAAAGAGAGAGAGAGACAGGGAAAAAAGGGTAGATAAAAGAGAAGGTTCAGCCCAAATGGGCCCCAAGGTAAGATTTATGAAGTATACAAACAAAAACAGACAAAAAGACTGATAAAAGTATATGACAAAAGAAAAAAATATATATATATAAGCAAATAAAGGAAGAACCTCATCAAAAAGAACCCCAAGTATAAGATTTATATACTATCAGGACAACCACAAAAACACAGAAACACCAGCGGAAGAAAAAGATGGGAGAGTGGTTATAAATTCTCAGTGTGGGCGAGGAAGGTTGTTTTGATTCTTCCTGGATGTATCTTGATATCTTTGTTAAAGGACTCAACTTTCCTAAGATAAAGGGGGATTAAAAATTGGTTTACCTATAGGGGTAGCATTGACTGGGGAAAGGGGATTACCTTGAAGTTTAACTCTATATGAATATTAGAAAATAAAAATAAAAAAGGAATAAACGACTAAACTAAAATTTTAAAAAATTTAAAAAAATAGAAATGCAAAAGAAGAACACAGGTGTATGTATCAAAAAGTTCATGTTAGAAGGTTATTATGGAATTTGATGTACTGGACATCTCACTGTGATGGTAAATAGGTTAAAAAATTATCTAAAAAAAAAAAAAAAAAACCAGGATAGTGGGAACGAGTTAAAAATAAAAGTTGTCCTATGAAGTAGTGGTGGTTGTTCCCTTGTAGTCTTTTTTTTTTTTTTTTCTCTTTCCTGGTTGGTTTTCTACGGGAGGGGCCTGCCACATGGGTTTTCAGTCAATGATGTTCCCTGAGTTAAGTCCTCCCGCCCCCCTCAAGAGGGTGGGCTTTGAGGAAACCGTTTTTTCAGGCTTTTGTTCTCTGGAGGTTTTTATGTTTGTTCACTTTTTTTTCTCTCACCTTGACCACTTTTGATGGTTTTTGTAGGTTTAGAGGAAAGCAAATTGCACCCCGACCTCCCTCTCAGAGAGAAGCCTCAGTCTGGTCCCCTGTGGGTGCTGCAGAGCCCATATAAATTTCCCCCTTGGCCGCTGGCAGAGCAAGTTCTGAGTCGTGGTCCCTGGGGATGCAGGATCTTCTGTTTGTACCCAAAACTATGGCAGCGGCAGCTGTCTGGGCAGCTCCAGACCGCCAGAGAGGTTCCAAGCAGCGATCGCACACTGAGATTTTCCCGCTGGCCCGGGCTGGGAGTGCCTGGTCTTTCTGGGTCTAAGAGCACGGGCTTGTGTGCACCTCTCTCAGGGGAGGGCGAGGGGCGCTTGCGTGTCTCAGGCTCTCTTAGCACAGCTTGGCGTTCTGCCATCTGGCGAGGCTCCCAGCCCCTCACAGGAGCTGGACCCCATGTGTTCTCGGGCGCGCTGGTGGCTCAGGGACTAAGACCTGGTTTCTCCGCCGCACTCTCTCTGGCTCAGCGCCAGGGGAGGCTGTCCTGGGTCTGGAGACTTAAGCCCCTGTCCCTAGCTGCCCGGATTCCCACAATCCCCGCCCCCCCATCCTTTGCTTTTTTTCAGTGCTTTCCACCAGTCTCCAAGCCAATGCCAGTCCCCAGATGCAGGGCACTCTCGTATTAGGGGTATTACTTTCCAATCGGTCATCTCTGGTGGCTCCCTCCCCCTTTTGTTTATCTTCTGATATCAGTCCCACGTTTCCACTCCGCTTTGCCTGCCCACTGGCGTCTTCTGCCCCTGTAGAGATCAAGACGTATATAATTCTGATCTCAGGCTGATTTCATGGGTGATCGGAGTTCTTTGGTAGGTAATCAGCTCACTTTAGGGACAGGTTGAAACGGAGCCCCCTCCTACTTCCCCGCCATCTTGTCTCCCTCCCAGTTCACCCCCCCACTCCAATTTCATCATTGTTTATTTTTTTCATGAACGAAAATCAGAATTTAGGGACACCTGGGTGGCTCAGTCATTAAGTGTCTGCCTTCAGTTCAGGTCATGATCCCGGAGTCCTGGGATTGAGACCACACATTGGGCTCCCTGCTCAGCAGGAAGCCTGCTTCTCCCTCTGCCTCTCCCCCTGCTTGGTATCCCTCTCTCGCTATCTCTCTCTTTCTGTCAAATAAATAAATAAAATCTTCTAAAAAAATCATAATTATCACTGACACATCCAGCTATCCCCCAATAATACACGTTTGTAGAGTTTCCTAATGTAACATTATTAGTAACCTATTAATGTTCCTAGAAATGGGGATGGAGCTGGTGCCTTTACGAATGAATGAATGAAGGAATGAATGAATGTAAAAGTCTTGACAGATGTGAAGCCTTCCTCATGTTTCTGTTTCTCTCCCTTCTTATCTCACTACTCACTTTTCTAGAAAATGCACATGTGCCAAGGTCCTCACAGGGCCAGGAAAACAAAACGTGAAAGGAAACTTAAATATGAAGAAGGGAAGGCTCATGGGAGTCTGAATGCTGTGTGCATGGTGCAGTCACGCTCCGACTTTGGTTCAGGTGACCCTCCAAGAGACGCCCGATGGCCTTTCCCAAGGGAGCTCATAAGCACTGGAACCACCTCCTCACAGCTATGTGGCTGGGCCGGGTGAGACCATCGCTGAACCTCCGTGTCTGAATGATGAGTGTGTACAAAATCCCACCACAGTACCCGGCACCAGAAGAAACTGACCATTGGGATGAATATATATATATATATATATATATATATATATATATATATTTTTTTTTTTAGGAAAGTTTTTATTCCGACTTCAGTTCTGTTATTATGAAATTTAAACAAATTAAGTAATCGGTGGTGTGGTGATCACACACGTGTGAGCATTGAATTCTGGCCATAGCCATGGAGACAGAGTCAATCTGCATCAACTTCGGGACGTCTTTTGGTCAGAAATAATCCTGGACATTTATTTTCAAGCCAAAGTTGCCTAAATAAATAAATTTTAACTGAGTCAAACTCCTTTCTCTGTCCCTTTTCAATTTCTCAGAATCTCTGTTCCCAGGAACTGTTCCTCTCCCAGACCCCAAACCCCAGCTCCCGCTGTGTCTTGTCGACCTTGCTCTCCTGGTCATCTCCTCTCTTACCTCTCTTACCTCTCCCTTCTTCACTGATACACCTGCTGCTTTCTTTGAGAATCCCCTACAGGCAAAGTGAGCTTGACTGTCCTAGAAATTAGGAACAAGTTATGCAGAGAGCCAAATGAGAAAAAGAAAAGCACCCTGCGAAAGAATGGGGTCGACTGTGATGGGAGTCGCTGCAGCTTGAAGACTAATGCCTCCCACTTACTAACTGCCAGCTGTATACAGACAGTATTCTCCAGAAATGGCGCACATGCACACATGAGTTCACTTGAACTCATGAGATCTGGAATAGCTAATATTATTATTATCCCCATTTTTTAAATTTGTAAGATTCGGGTGGGCTTATAGGATCTGCATGCTGGAGTGTGGCACCACCAAGTTCACGATCTCTAAATGTTCCATTGAGATGATGCACACCAAGGCCTGAATCTGTTCAACTTTACTCAGACGTGGTTCTAGAAAAATCAAGTTTTGAACAAAGGATTTGAGCCCTAATTAATGAACTGGTAGGTGAAGTAAACATGTATTCGTAGGAGGGTTGTGGACACTCTCTAAAGCTAGACCAGAGTGTTGTTTGTTCAGGACTGTTGACAGAATGGAGAGGAAGGAAGAGGTACAAGCCTTATTGGGACGATGCATTCTGTCATGAATGGTCCCAAGCATTTCAACACCACCATGATGAACCATCCCATGGAAATAGCTCAGTTCTTTCTTGGACAAAACCAATACCTCATTGCAAACATGTCCAGGCTTTCACTTGGAAGCATAACCAGGGTATTCCTGAGACTGGGCTGCCAAGAACTGTCCTATAGCATACAGGTTTTCCCAAATAATCTAGCAACTGTAATTCCCATTTGGTACTTCAAAATAGTATTGTTGGCCATTTCTGATGACTGAATTCTGAGACTCATTGAGTGGATCAAAACGCTTTGAGTTTAGGAGTAAGCATAACCCATAGTGAACACTGAGAAAGACAGCAGAAAGGTGACAAAGGCCGGGTGTTCTTCCGGCCCAGTCCTTCCTGGTGAGACTGCTGCACACAGACTGAGCACACTGATCTGTGGTCCTCTCTGAACACTGCCCCCCGCCCACATTTTCCTGCCCCATGTCCTGCATGCATTTCCTCTCACATGGCCATTAGACTCCTAAAATGATGTTTGAACTCATTAACCACCAGGGAAATGCAAATAATCCTCGGGAGAGATTGTTACCCAACCACAGAAAGGATTAAACTCCCCAAACAAATAACAAACAAACAAACAAAGGACAAAGATAGGAAAACAATGCCCATTATTGATAAGGCTGTGGAGCCATCATGAGTGTCGCACACTGCTGGAGGACAAGTAACTTATGACAGTGACTTTGAAAACCAATTGATGTTATGTCTAAACTTGCAAATAACTGTACCCCATGAGCCAAAAAGTTCTCTCTTGTGTATAGACCCAATAAAAGTGGAACAAGATGTGTACAAGGAGCATGTCCAAGAATACTCAGAATGGAGTTATTCATAATAGCCAAACCCAAGAACAGTGCAAATGTACATCAGCAGAAGAGTGGATACATTGTTACATGTTCATAGAATATTAAGTAGCAGTAAATTTGAACAAATTAGTTTGCTGCAACAACAGGGAAGAATCTCTAGAATATAATACAAGCAAAAGAAGCCAGGTTCCCAAGTACATTCTGTATGATTTTATTTGTAAAGAGTACAAAAGGTGACAAAATTCCTCCTCTGTGTTAGGATTCAGAATATTGGTTATCTTGGTGAGAACAGGAGCATGGTTTTTGGTAGGGAGCATGAGGAGAGTTTCTGAGATGTGGTTCACGCTCCCTCTCCTGATCTGAGACTCGAGTCCCCAGAAACTTCCACTCCGTGATGAGACATTAGGCTATTTAACAGCTTCTCTCTGTGTGCTTCAAAAGGCATTTTTTTCATAAAAAAAACTTTATTTTTTTAAAAGATTTTATTTATTTATTTGACAGAGGGAGAGATCACAAGTAGGCAGAGAGGCAGGCAGAGAGAGAGGGAGAAGCAGGCTCCCTGCTGAGCAGAGAGCCCAATGTGGTGCTCGATCTCAGGGCCCTGGGATTATCACCTGAGCTGAAGGCAGAGGCTTTAACCCACTGAGCCACCCAGGCGCCCCAAACAACTTTATTTTTTTTAAGAAATGCAGCAAAGGGGCGCCTGCATCGTTAAAGAGTGCTATTTCCCAAGCCCTTAGAAGGGAGCCCTAATGATGGAGAATTTCATTAGCTTGCTCAGAAATGTTCTCAAAAGTGGTACAGGACACAGTGTAGGAGGTACTTGCCAACAGGATGAGTGCAATTGTTTTCTGGAACACCCAAGTGGGAAAAAGCATGATTTGTACTATTAAGGAAAAAATAGGCAACTGTGACTCATGTCACCTGCACACCCAGAGGAAAAACTTGAAGGTCAATAGTGATCTTTGAAAATGAATAGAAATTGTTTCAAGCTACTTTTCTAACAAGAAGAAAAAAAATATTTCTTTTTAAATCAAGGCATTCCCTTAAATTTCACCTAAGCAAATCCTTCAAAGCCCCACCTAACTTAATTTATAAAAAATCACCTCTAAGTTGTATAAGCACACACACACACACACACACACACACACACACCTCACACCTCAAACATGTCAATCAGCTGTCTGTAGAAAGCTACTTATTGAATTTCAGTAAATAAACTAATCTCTCAGTTAAGTCCCCTTTTTTTAATTAGAGAACATAATTTTTAAGTTTAAGCCAAAATGTTGTTTTTCCTACATATTCACTCAGTGGAGATAAAACTATAGACACTTGATCTCGTCCTGTTCTGGGCTCTGTTAATAGAGCACTCTAAGATTGCTAATTTTGTGTATCAGTTAGACTGAGCCACGGACGAGCAGATGCTTGGTTGAACATTGTTCTCAGTATGCCTGTGAGGGTGCTTCTGGGTGAGATGAACATTTGTACCGGTAAACTGAATAAAGCAGAAGGCCCACCCCCATCCCAGCCCCTGCGTGAATGGGCTCACCCAATCCCTTGAAGGCCTGAGTAGAGCCAAAGACTGAGTACGAAAGATTTCCCTCTCTCTGCCTCCCTGGCTCTGAGCGGGACATTGCTCTTCCCTGACTTCACTCCGCTGGGTCTCCAGCTGCCTGACCACAGATGGTCGGGCTTTCAGCCCCCATAACCACGTGAGCCAATTCTTTATAAAATCCTCTGTGCTCTGTTTCTCTAGAGACAACCCCCCCGACACACACACACAGAGTTTTCTCACATTATCATGTTTCTTTCTGGCTGTAGCTCCAAGTCCTCCTAATTCCACTCTCACTGAGATCTACCTGCTCTCTGTTCTAGAGCTGGAGCTGGAAATCCAAGCTACCTTTTCATTACACATTCAAATATCGTGGGATCTCGGGCCCAGCCAGTGAGATCTGGGGCCCAAACTGCCATCCAGCCATGCTCCAGGGCTGTCGTGTGAGCAAAGGGCAGGAAGTGAGCAAGGTGTGATGTCCCAGGGAGGGGAGGGCTCTGGGAGACCCTTTACCTTCTTCCACCACAACCCTCTAACTCCATCTTTGCTGTCATGGTGTCCAAGACTGGCCCCAAAACACCAGAAGTGCTTTAAAACATACAATATCACTAAAATAGTTCTCCTGGAGCTCTAATAAAGAAGACAGATTAGGATACAAAGCACCTCAACTGACTTTATGCCAAACATCTAATTAAACAGAGAAATTACCACACCTGTTTCTCAGCCGCCTCTTGTTAACACAATGGGGACATTTCTCCAGCCATATTTATTTTTCCTTTTAGCCAATCAGCTGCCACAGGAACACCCCAAAATCCCTGCAGGACCCCAGCTTGGTGCTGACGGCCGAAGCAAGACAACCACTGTGGTCTGATGTATTCCCTCTCTCTTGTTATCACCTCAAAGTGTGTATCTCCTCAGATCTGTGGAAAAGAAGACACTGGTCTGAGAACAGGGATTCTGGAGAAGAAAACAGGAGTCTTCTCACAGATACTGCAAGTGCAGCTGTTTTCCATGTCAGTCTTAGGATCAACTTGTGAATTGCTGTAACTCGTAAACCACAAGAGCATTTCATGAGCAAAAGAACTTAGGTTAGGCTTTTCTCTCCATAGCAAGAAGGGGTATGACATAAGACCACAGAAGCTGCCACTGATAGCCTTCTGGGCTGTAAACAGCAAGACGGATAGAATTTCCTTGGGTCCAGGCGAAAAGCTTACAGAACAACTCCCAGTGAGCTCTTTTGTTCCTTTGAGCTCTTAAAACAGCGGGGGAAATTACTTTCCCTGCTGGAGAAATGATGGGCTAACCACAGATGGTCTTCCTATCAAGGTCATCACTGTGATCACTAACAACACATTCTTAATTACTCATTTTCCACCCCAGGGAAAATCGTTCTCTTGTGACTTTGAGATGGATTATACCATCTCAATTCCCTTGGCATCTGAGAGGGCTCAAATATTGCCATTTCTCCCAACAAGGTGTAGTCTCAGCAGCACCCTTTCCCTTCCCCCCTCTACCACGGAGCGAGAACATGAAAAAGGCTGGTAATGACCCAAAGTCCCATTCACTTTCAGATCTTCTCCAATGTATTTTTTTTAAGTTCTCAGACAATTATCCCATAGGTGTGATGTCAAAATCATAAACTGTGATTCTCTGTTCCGTTATGTGTCCCCAAGGCCTCTCAAATCAAAGCAGAACATCTAATCCCGAGCTTCAGGGCAGTTAAGCGATTATAGGAGAATTGGAGAGAGGAAGAAGAGATTCAGAGCATCCCCAAAGAGAACATTTCATGGAGAGAACCAGTGTCTGTAGCCTCCCTCAGTGCTTGAGTGGTCCTGCAGACATTTCCTAGGGAACGTGGAAGTATTATTTCAAGGGGCTGATGCTTTGGTAAGAAGAAAGTTCTAAAGTTCGTGTTTCTCAGGATGCCTCCAGGTAGGAAATGCTACGATGCCGTATGGCAAATAGATGGTTAAAACTCAGGGTGTGATGTGCTACTATCATGCTCTGATTCTGCCTCCAGTTAGAAGATAGGTCTTCTGTTCCGTTCATCCAAGCTTCAAGCCCGGCTGTCAGTGAAAGTACCAACTGTCCTCACAAGGGTCAGGGCACAGCTGCCCTTGGTACTCCTTCAGCCGCATCTCCCCATGTGCCAGAACAACGGCCGACTCCTGTTTTTCTTCAAGAAAACAATGTTTCCAAATGATTCCTTATGGGCAGCCTATCTGAACTGAATAGACTTCTATTACTGCATCAGCTCTCATAACTCTTGTGAGTAACAGACTTGGTTATCAATTCTGTATTTACTACATATCTCCAAATAATCCCCTTCCTTCCTCCCCTTCTCTTATTTTTTCACTTTATTCTTTAAATTTCTGTTTGCATACAATATTATATGCGTTTCAGGTGTACAACGTACTGACTGGATATTTACATACTCTAGGAAGTGGTCCCACAGCTGTCCTAGTTACTACCTGTCACCTGTCATACAAACTTGTCACTATATTATTGACTCTAAAACCTATGTCAAACTTTTCATCCCTGTGACCTATTTATAACTGAAAGACTGTGTCTCCAAATCCCCTTCACCTTTGCTCTGTCTTTTCAGAACAATGTTTTATACTGATATCCTATTTATTGTAAAACTCCCCAGACATTTTATAGAGAACTCTGTATATTATGCAAATGATAAATATTGCTTATCAACATTATAATACCTCAGCTTTTCAGTATCACAGTTCTATAATTTGATAAATATTTAAGCTTTTTTAACATGCCCCTTTTTATGTCAATCAAAATAAATATCTGTATTATCCTCTGAACAATTTCCAAAGCAAGCTGGAGTTTTAGGTGGAGGAAGGCACAATTCCAGAAATATTCCCGTCATTCACTGGAAGAATTCAGTGGGCACGTAATTCAGATTCATCTTATTTCGCAGCAGCTGCTGCTACATTTCTACATGAATATATTTTGTAATCCTTGCTCTTTCCCAAAAGAACAGCATGAATGGCCCTTAACACTTTCCTTCATGTGAGGACCAGGAGCGAACCATGAGCCGGTTGGTCAAAGAAGGTTTGGGGCTGTGGCCTTAGGACTCATCTCAAAGGCATAAGTTGAGATTGTAGGTACACGATTCACCACATTCTTGCATCGGGCTGCGTTCTGTGTGGCTCAGTGGCCTGGAGGGGTCTTGAGCGGACACTAGCCCTCCCTGGAGTATCTCATGCACTAGGTAGCAGCTCACAGAGTTGCAGGTGTCAGCTCCTGATTTCCTGATCAGACATACCCATCACCCATCACCCTGGGTGATAAGCAGTCTCCCCTGCCTCCCAGCTCCATCCCTGGGTGAGCCCCTGGATAAAATGTCCGCCCTTGCAGAGCTTACCAAAACCCCACTCTTTTTCACTGGAATTGACCAATGTGGCCTTAGCTCTGGAATTCCAAAAGTACTCGCCCTCAGATGCCGATCGTGGCACGTGCCCATGGCTGCTGGGCTCCTGCCTGCACGCTGCCTGACCTCCCTCGGTGGCCCTTCCATCTCCTCCAGGGCCTGTGACCCCTCAGGTCTCGACGGCTCTCTCCCTCGTGGTTTTGCTGAACTGTGGCTTTCGATCCAACACCCCACTCAGAGCTCTACTTAATAAATGTTAATTTAACAACATCACAATGCTGAAAAATTTGGCTTGAATGGCTTTGACACAATTTGGGCTAAATAATTTCCTAGAATATAAATTGTCTTTATTAATGTTGTATTTTAAACAAAGAGTCAAGATAGGCAATGAAGACTTTCACAAGGGGAAAAAAAATGCTGCTTTGCCATGGAGTTATCTTGAACTGTGGGCACAAGGAGCCCTTGAGAGAGTCTGACATACCTAGAGTGTGTCCATGGGTGTGAGCTCTGGAGAAGGTGATTTGGAAGGATGACCAAAATCCACGTGCCTTACGACACAGGCGCTTCATTGCCAGGATTGCCCTGCAAAACAATGTTGACAATAAAGCATGAGAGTGCCCCGTGTAGTGGATTTTAAGAGTATAACTCTAGAGAAGAATGCTGGGCAGAAAATGGCAGGTTTGAACAAAATATTGCTTATCCCTCCACACCATACAGCTTTGTACAACAGGCATACATTGTTTTAACCTAAAAAATGATGATGATTTTATGAGTTGTTCTGTTCTCCTACATTATACTTTAATGTGATCTGCTGAGCGTTACTAAAATGTAAATATAAATTATGGGATGGCCGTATGGTAAGAAAAACATAGATGCAGTATGGAGAAACACTTTGAAACCATTCTCCTCCCTAACTTCTGCCCTAAATTCCACAGACTTGGGAATCATGGCCAAACTAGAGCAATGTTTGTTAAAACTTGTTTAGTTCACTGTAAAGTGTTGTTTACAAAAAAACACAAGTGGTTGTTCTATTTTACTGAGAATTCACTCGTTATCCTATAGTTTTTGCAACAGAGTCAAACACTCTGCCTTTGAGCCTGGGGTTAATCCCAGGTGTTCTGTGTTTTCCAAGGCTTAAACACAGTGAAGACACAGGTGAACTCTTGCGGTGACTTGAGAGTTTAAATCCTGGTCCAATGGACTTTCAGGGAATCATGACAACCCTTCATGGGGAGACAAAGTTTTCTTAGTTCCTAAAACATTAGAAATTTCTGATAAGGAACAATCAAAAATAACCGTTTTGGTTTTGGGGTTTTGTTTTTCCCATTACCAGGAAATGGCGCAGGGAGCAGCGGTGGCATCTCTAATGCCGCAGGACCCTGGGCCGAGGAGGAGGGACGGCCCCATCAGCTCCAGGAACTGGGCGCACAGGGGTCTTATCGGAAAAGGATCCCCCCAAGCTGGAAGGTGCGTGCACATGCGCGTGATGCTGGTGCCAGAATTTGACCGTATTCAAAATTCACCTTTTCAGCCCAAGCAGCCCTGGCAATGGCGGGCCTTTACCTCTGTCTCATTACAGAAAACCCTGCTCCTTCCAGAAGTGGCTGCAGCCTTCACAGCCGCTCAGAGATGGAATGGTCCCATGGGGACTTTGAAATAGTCTTGACAACGAGGAATAATCCATTCACACCCCACAGTGCTTTTTCTTCCTTTAAACAAAACAAGGATCATGTCATAACTGCACTTGTGAAAATGAAGGTTTTCAAGAAAATTTTCGCAGAAGAGATTTGTCAACACGCCGTGAGTGACGCCATTGCAACTTGCTCTGCTGATACAGAAATGGTTTTGTATTATGCCTCTTTAAAAACATACCGATTGAATTGGTATGTAATAAGTGACATAAATGATGGATTTTAATTTCCAGAAAGGACTAGAAATAAGTCAAATGTGATTAAAATGAATAACAAAGAGACATTACATTTCAGGTTAAAATTATCGATACAAAACAGACCCCAGTTCTTCGTGAACCGCTCATGTGTTCTCTCTGGTCCTTGTGTACTTGCCCTCCCGCTCGGAAAACAGTAGGGGCATGGCCTTCCTGTGCTCAGAATGCGCATCTGCCCAGGAGAAGTCCCATAAGTGAAGAACATGGGATACAGAGACACACAATGAAGGTGGAGCTTGCTAGTCACAAACATCTTACGTGTTTTATAATCCCACCAGTGAGAAGGCAGGACGCACCTGTGGACATAGGCTTGCCAACACTCCAGATATGGTTGAAACGTCCTGAACATTTAAGTTCAGTCACTTGGCACACAAGTGTTGCAATTTAAAAAAAAAAAATCAAGCTAATATTGATAAAATGAAAACCACAACACCATGAAGATACAAAAGCACTTCATAGACGGGAAAACCTTGGAAGACATTGCACAATATGCATGGGATTCCCCACAGAGGTGCCCTAGGAAAGTAACGGTGTAAGTTATTTTGCGGATAAACAGTTTTCAGGGTCACTAATAGTATCTGCAAGGGCAGACTCTATTTCGATAACCAAAACCAGGATGCAAAAGGGAAGCCTCGCGTGAGGTGAGGTGAGGCCGGCCCACAGCAGGACGGCCTAGAGGGGAGTTGCTCTTCAGGACGCAGCCTTTTGGAAACTGAAACCTGTTTCTTGAAAACTGGCCAGTGCTTAAGGCAGTCAGTCCTTATGGAGAGTCCCAGGACAGCACCTGCTGGAGTCCATCCTATTGGAACCCAGTAAGAGCTCGTGCTCACTGGGCTTTGCTGGGCTAAAGACTGCCCCACTGTCAGGGACACCATTCCCTTCTCCATTGTTACAAGGGATGCTGCTAGCTGCTGTGTGCTGCGCCTGGGTGGGGCTGCTGTACTGGAGCCTATTCGGAGTCATTTCACTGGTAATCCCTGCTCCAAGTCAGGCTGGGGGATCCAGGCGGCCAGCCTTGTTCACTGCTTTAGTCTCAGCAAATAAACATATCGTTAGGCTTCAAAATAAACCTGATATGTTTAGGAATTTGCATCAAAGTATTTTCCTCAAAATGGATTAAAGACCTAAATGTGGGACCCCTGGGTGGCTCAGTAGGTTAAGAGTCTGCCTTCAGCTCAGGTCATGATCCTGGGGTCCTGGGATCAGAGTCCTGCATTGGGCTCTCTGCTCTACTCTCTACTGAGAGAGGCTGGTTCTCTTTCTTCCTCTGCCTGCTGCTCCCCCTGCTTGTGTTCTCTCTCTGTCAAATAAATAAATAAGTAAATAAATAAAATCTTTAAAAAAAAAGACCTCAATGTAAGACTTGAAACCATAAACCTCCCAGAAAAAAAAAAAAAAACCATAGACCATAATTTCTTTAGCATCAACTTTAGTTAACAGTTTTCTTGACATGTGTCTTCAGGCAAAGGGAATGAAAGCAGACATAAACTACTGGGATTACATCAAAATAAAGGCATTCTGCACAGTGAAGGAAGCCATCAACAAATAGAAAAGGCAACCAACTAAATGGGAAAAAGTACTCATAAGTGACATATTTAATAAGGGGATAATACCCAAAATATATAAAGAATGTACATAACACCAAAGAAACAGATAATCTGATTAAAATGGGCAAAGGAGCTGAACAGACATTTTTTTTTAAGAAGACATGTGGATGCTCAAGAGACACATGAAAGATGCTCAACATCACTTCCCATTTGGGAAATACAAATCAAAACCCCAATGAGACCATCACCTCATCACCACCATCACCTCACACCCGTCAGAATGACTAAACTTAAAAAACACAAGAAACGACAAGTGTTGTCAACGATGTGGAGAAATGGGAACTGTTGGTGGGAATGCAAATTGGTGCAGCCACTCGGGAAAACAGTATGGAGTTTCTTTAAAAAGTTAAGTAGAAATACTATAGGATCCAATAATTCTCTTAACGGGTATTTATCCAAAGACAATGAAAACACTAATCCAAAAAGATATGTGTACCCTTATGTTCATTGCAGCATTATTTACAATAGCCGAGATATGGAAGCAGCCCAAGTGCCCATCAATAGATGAATGGGTAAGGAAGGTATAATATATTAAATACGTATATAATGGAATACTACTCAGCCATAAAAAAGGGTGAGATCTTGCCATTTGTAACATGGGTGGACCTAGAGGGTATTATGCTAAGGGAGATAAGTCAGACAAACAAGGACAAATACCATATGAGTTCACTTACAGATGGAATTCAAAAACAAATAAATAAACAAACAAAAACTAGAAGTGGACCCATAAATGCAGAGAACAAACTGATGGTTGCCAGAGGGGAGACAGATGGGAGAATGGGCAAAATGGGCGAGGGGGAGTGGGAGTTACAGGCTTCCAGTTATGGGATGACTAAGTTGCAGGGATGAAAGGAACAGCATAGGGAATATAGTCAATGGCATGGTACCAGGGTTGTATGGTGACAGACAGTAGCTATATTTGTAAACACAACATAAGGCATACACTTATAGAATAACCATGTCATATGCCTGAAACTAATGGTACCCTGGGTGTCAACTCTTCTTCAATGAAAAATACATAAAGGGGGCACCTGGGTGGCTCAGTAGGTTAAGCCTCTGCCTTCCGCTCCGGTCATGATCCCAGAGTCCTGAGATCAAGCCCCACATTGGCCTCTCTGCTCAGCAGGGAGCCTGCTTTCCTCTGTCTCTCCCTCCCGCTCTGCCTACTTATGATCTCTTTCTGTCAAATAAATAAAATCTAAAAAAAAAAAAATACATAAAGCACAATGTTAAAAAATATTTCCCTGCTATAATAACTCTTTACATTTATTGATGTTTGTTTTTCTTTCCTTTATAACTAACTCCAGGGGTGACTGGCTCAGGTTCACTTTCAGAACAAAGCCCAGGATTTGTCGTGTGTAACATAACTAGTTTACTCTCTTAATTAGTTGAAGTGTGTGAAACTTCTGTCTTTATCACCAGTGTAAACATGTTCAATGTGCACATCCCACATATATTTCATACAACAATAATGAACTATGACGTCTCACACTCTAGGACAATCTGTGAGATTATTTGAACTGATAATTCAGTGATGTTGACACTGAGAAACTCCTTGCCTGGAAATCCAGACAAGACACTGGCGACAGCTGATTTATGGTGGTCAGAAACTCACCATGACCCAGGCGGTGTGGAATACAGGTAAACAATACTTGGAAATGCAATTTGATGGAGGATATTAGTTGTCCTCCAATCTCTAACAAGGTGATGGAACTCCATTCTTAGGACCTTGATTAATGAACATCTGTGATCAAACAGCTCATGGCAAGATGTATTGCCCATGACCTGCTGGCCAAGGGCAGCAGGACGAGTCGGTTTCAGTTCTTTGCGGAAAACTCTGCCTCCAATTTACATTGGAGCAACAAGTGTTTCATAAAAGAAAGATATTCTTTATGCATGATCCCTAACAGCCTTCCATTGCAATAAAAATTACACTCTTTCTATATTAGCAGTGCTTTTAAAATTAGAAACCGTCTTTTTTCTTTTCTTTTTTTTTTCCTAATTTGCTCCCTATATCCAGTTTTCTAGCAACCAAAGGTTTTGGAAGATGGACAGTGTAATGCCTGCTGTGGTGTGCGATGGAGATCTGCCCCACACTTCCCAGCCCCACACTGACCAGGCATGGTTTCCTACACTTAGCACTATTGTCAGTTTGGACTGATGGTTTCTTTGGGTTGGGGGCTATCCCATGAAGGGGAGGGTATTAGCAGCATCCTTGGTCTTTGCCAATTAGAAGCCAGTAGCTTTCTCACCCCCATTGTGAGAACCAAAAATGTCTGCAGACTTTCCCCAGTGCCCTTGGTCTGGGGCTGGTCCTCTTCCAACTGAGGAAAACTCTGAGGGCTCCCTTCTGCCCCCAGCCCCAGAGATCCCTGGATGACAGGGGAGGTCTTGGCTGTGAATAGCTCACCATTCAGGGTCTCACTCCTGCCAGTCAGACCTGCCTCCTTCAGTCCCGTACGGGTGTCAATGGCGAGAGCTCACGCTGACTGCTGATCCCCATCTCAGCGTCTGCTTCCCACCGAACCAGCTGTGTAACAGACGCCAGATTTCCTCAGTTCACAGAGACACATTTTTATCACACTTTATCATCAGTGAAATCAGACTGTCCTCAAATCGATGGCATGCTATACGTTAATTGGCTGCATGTTTTCTTTCTTATGGTAAATAAAATAAGCCTTAAAATGAATCCTGTTTTAGTTGATTAAATATAATAGATAAAATTACAATTTGGCATGAGAAAACAATGCATTAGCCTCAGATTATCCAATGCTTTAATCAAAATGCTGGCTGGGGAGTGAGGGTAAAATTAGATATCTGCGCTAGCTATTTTTTAACCCGTAATATTTTGGCATAGCAATGATTTATTATTTTATATAATTTATTTAAAATTATTAATCATGAGAGACGATTATGCATGTGCCCATTCACCCAGACACTATGCATGTGTCCGGGTGTATATATCTAATCTATGTTTGAATAGATTATAAAGTGATAGATTCAAACAAAGCTGCCATATTTTTTTTTAAACTCTGTTCTCTCATTAAGTTACCTTCTTGAAAATATACATGTGAGAGCCAATGTCCTCTCTTCCACATTATAGTTATAGCCTCTAGGTCATGACCTGTCTGCACCCTAACATACTTCACGGCTTGTCTTGTCCCGAGTCAGACCGTGCAGAACTGCAGTTCGAGGCACATGTCCTGAATGCTACCTCTCTCCTCCTTTAGGAACCTTGGCTTCCTTGCAGGCAGTTCAATGTAATCGCCGTCTGCTGGTACGTCATTGTCTGTGATCTGGCACTGGGCTACAGATTCTTTTTTCCTCTTCCAAATCAGTAAAGTACTAATATAATGTGGGTTTTTTCAGCTTTCAAGATTGTGTCTAATTAAAACGGATCTGAATTATTTATGCATTAGTGCTCCATTTACTTTTTCAAGATGTTTAAAATATTTTGAGCTACAGTGAAACTTTCAACATTAAATTCTTCGAAGGCTTTCGGTGGAGCCATATGTTTAAAGTAGCCATCATTCTCAGGAAAGACACATTTTTAAAAAGAGTGTTACATAAAACATGGGCTACTTGATAGAGCATCCGTATTAAATAGTCATGGAAATAGATTTCCAACGTGAGGCTGACACCACAGTTGACTGAGAACAAGCTGTAAAGTCAAATACTCAAAGTCAAACCATAATTTCAATAATTGTATCTTGACAATCACGTGATGGCCTCACCACGTCCTTGTGCATAAAGTAACAGCCCTTTTATAATGTCATTGGTGGCTTACCTTGGATATCGTAAGGCAAGTGATGGGGCAGCCTTAAATTCTCGGGCAGCCCAGGTCTGTCTGGGGTAGGTCTGAAACTTCACCTTCCAAAACCCGCGACACCTGGAGACCCGAGATCTGGGGGATTTTTGCTCACAAGGCAAACAGTGGACTCTAGACCCAGTATCTCAGTTTCTAGCTCAAATAATGACCCAATCAAATGCAATTTAATTATCTTTAGGTCACCCTCAATCCGTGCACATCTCATGATCTGATCAGTTGATTATAAAAAGACGCCACAAGACAGAATGCTTCATCACCTCTTTTTTCAGTCAGCAATTAAGATGCCGTAATTCTTGCCAGGAGCGTAGTGATGGCAGCTCTGAGGCCCCGCCGACCTTCGTAAAATGCCATCCCATCTGCTCTCAGGTCACATCTCACTGCTAGCGACAGCAGCACCAGCTACTTTCGAAACTGTTGTGACTGGTGCTGCCGGTGGCCCTACTTAGCTCTGTGATAATACTAGTTTAATTGAACCGGAGAATGAAATTAGCCCAACTTCCTAAAAAGTTGTTCCAGATACGCTGACAAAGGGAAATCGGAAGTGAGCAAGAAAATGGCATTTAAAAAGCAAGCAGACTTTCGTAAAATAAAATAGTCGGGTTGATTTAATGAGACCATCTTGAAAAAGTGAGTAAAGCAGTCTTGGCTTTTATTACATTTCAATACATGCCTGTTTCATTGAAAAACCGAAACAAAAGCAAAAACTAATCACTATGCTTTTTTTTTTTAATTGTCAAATTCTGTGTTTTCACGAGTTCCACTTACTTTACAAAGGAAAAAAAGGTCTAAGATTTTTTTTTCTGGTGGTTAAGAATTCAAGTTGAACAAATGCATACATTTTTCTTTTCTTGCCTCTTTACAGAAGAGCAGAGGGCATCAGAAACACACAGGGGGCCGTGAAGTCCTTCACTGAAGGGTTTCTGTTACAAAATGCACATGCGCTCACCGAGAAGAAAACAGCAGTGTTTCTTGATGCAACAGACACAGAGGATACGTGTTTGTATTAGGGGTCAGAGATAAATTATGTGATATTTGTTAGTTTAGTTGTTTTGCTTGTGGGTCCATTCTTAACCAGGTACTATAATAAGAGGCTTGAAGGAGGGCTAACTGGCACACAATATGGCAATGCAGAATCCTGCTTCCGCTGTGAATCCGCTTCAAGCAGCTGCTCTGGCAACCTCTGTAGCTGAAAAGTAAAACTAGGGAGTGTAGGCAGGACCGAGCAGACTGAGACAAAAATTATTGTTATATTGGTCTCAGCGTTTCTCGTTTCTTTCACTTTCCCAATTACTGTTATTGTTCTTCTATGGGACTTATGCAAAGCAAATGTGTGCCTATATTTAGAGCCCTCCACATTACAGTGGGCCTTAGATCATGACTTATAAGCTCTGTCAGAAGTAGGATCTCGAATTTCAAGGGTTTGCCTGGCACTCTCCTTGCAAACTACTTCTGGCTTTTGAAGCCTTCCAAAGGGATTCTTAATCCAAATACACTTAGATTATGATGATACAATAAAAGATGAATAAATTTTGGAAGTGTTAAGATAGCTGAGGTTTTTGTTTTGTTTTGTTTTGTTTTGTTTTTTTGTTTGTTTGGGGTTTTTTTTAATCATTTTTTAAATTTATTTTCAGCATAACAGTATTCATTGTTTTTTGTACCACACCCAGTGCTCCATGCAATCCGTGCCCTCTCTAATACCCACCACCTGGTTCCCCCAACCTCCCACCCCCCACCTCTTCAAACCCTTCAGATTGTTTTTCAGAGTCCATAGTCTCTCATTGTTCACCTCCCCTTCCAATTTCCCCCAACTCCCTTCTCCTAACTCCCCATGTCCTCCATGTTATTTGTTATACTCCACAAATAAGTGAAACCATATGATACTTGACTCTCTCTGCTTGACTTATTTCACTCAGCATAACTCTTCCAGTCCGTCCATGTTGCTACAAAAGTTGGGTATTCATCCTTTCTGATAGAGGCATAATACTCCATAGTGTATATGGACCACATCTTCCTTATCCATTCGTCCATTTGTTTTGTTTTTTAATTCGCTAAAAACAAACAAACAGGATAGCACTTTCTTTGAACACATTAGAAGAAAAGACTTGACTGTCCCAAGTCATAATGCAACAGAAAGGTTTTCTGGAGAAGCAAGAAATGTCTGATTAAAATTTGTGAGTGTGGGTTTTTCACAGCAAGTGCACAAGAACAGAAGCCTCCCTTGCATCTGGAGACCAGGATGTCCCTCCAGGGCTCCTTCTCCTGAGGTGCTTTCACGCAAAGGCCACCGCCTACCCAGCAAGGGTTCTCTTCCCAGGTGGGAAGTGATGTCGGCTGCCATCCACGGAAGGGAAAAGTGAGGTGATGCTGTCTTTCTCCTGACCAACACTTTTCTATGGTTGTTGTTGAGGTTAAATCCACATAAGTTTTGGCACCGGATGTATTCACGTGTTTGCATCAGATCAATCCACTAACGTATAAGAAAGAAACATCGAAGAGGACCGTCTCTTTAATAAATGCTGATGGGAAAACCAGACAGCTGCCTGCTAAACAAGGAGAAGACGGGTTAGATGGATGGTGAGGTGACGCACGTACTGGTTATCCTGGCTGGCGGTAAAGGTACTCCCACCTCGCACTTGCGTCCCTCATCACCACACTGTATCCTCAGTACACTATGGTTTTACTTGTCGCTGGTACCTCAGTAAAGCCGGAAGACGAAATCAAATCCCCAGCACTGCCAGACGCATGCTGGCTGAGCAAAATGAAGTAAATATCCCTCGTACTTGGGCAGTATGAAGTAAATGCCAAAGTGAGAAGAAAGAGAAACGCTTTTGCTCCCTATTTAAAGGGAATACATTCAACCACCATGTTTTAAATGGATTTAACATTTTATGATAAAGGATGATTTTTAAATATCAGTTAAAAGATTTGTTTCTGACTCAAAGTCATGAGGAAATGCTCTACTTTAGAATGATTGGTAGAGAAACTGGTGTCTCAGAGATTCCGGTTAGAAAGATTCCCAAAGTCAGGGTCATGGGGAATGTGTAATGAATCACTCATTGAATTGCCTCTGAGTATTAGATGCTGATTCCAGAAATGAGGTACCGTTATCCCTGATTTATAAACGAGGTTGGGGGAGCGTGTTCTTAAGGTCACGGTTAACTTTCCTCCTTCCTTGGCAGAAAAATGTATGCCTAGTGACTGAAATTACAGAGAGGAGCACAGGCATGCTGTCCTCTGGGGCCTGTTGGATGGATAGATGTGCCAAAGTAAATGGAAAAATCCATCTCGAATTTATATGTAATCAGAAAGGATTACTGAAGCCGGTGCTGCTGATGGAGATAAGTGTAGGGAGGACTTTGCTTGCATTCTCACTTGATACTTCAGACGGCACAGTCAGCCCTTCTCTACTGAACACCCTTCTAAGCCACAGAGACAATCATCACGTTTGCCTTCGGCACCATCTACCAAGATTCCACCTGCCTTCACGGATCCTGCTGAGGAGATTAGGAAGCTGAAGAGAGTAAATCAGTCTGATCTGAAGTGTGCATTCCAGAACACATGAGTGCTTTTTCTGGATTTTGAGGGATTCCCAGAACTGTAGGGCAGGAACACAACGGGAAGCCCCTCCTGCCTCATCTCCTACAAACGGATTCTAAATCCCTCTCGGGTTCCACCATTCAGGACTACTTTGTTTGGCTTAATGAAAATTGTAAAGCAGACAAAGGAACAATACCAGTCCACAGGTGGCCAGGCTCCTGCAGGAAGACCTAAGGTGGGAGGGCTCGTCCCTGGAATCTGGCCAAGTCAGACCCAGCTGTGGGTGTGGAGCCCTGTGAGGCACGGCAGCCTTCTTGATCTGCTAAAGAGACGGCCGAGCCTAGCAGATGTCTCGTCACCTTCACAAGGTAGTCTAGCCGTACCCACCAAGTCAAGTCCCCTCCGCTGGGACTGTGCAGTGCGTGTACTCCTGTGTCATCAGACCATTACGGCTCTCTAAAAACTATATTTTATTGCCAAGAAATATCCTCAATTCTTTCTTTTCTGTCTCTTCTTATTTTTAAAAATATTTTTCTCTCATCTTGTTTTAGTCACTAACAAAATCAGTCTTATTTACTCCCTAGATATTTTCAGAAATCCATATTTTGGTGACAAGTATTCTATTTTTGTTCTATTTTCAGCTCTTCCATGTATTTATATCCTCCTCTTATCTGCTTTTATTCCACTTATTTAATTTTCCGATTTCTTCAGTGGAATTTCTGCTTTGGCGTTTTAATAAGTTTTGTTATGGAAGTATATGATGAATTTTTATCAATTCTCTATGGACACACAGAGGATGCATGTCCTCTGTTGAAGGTACTACCTAGTGTATCTTCATGAAATGGGACTTGTTGATTAAATGATTTGTGTCCTCAACATGAATGCTCATTTTCCTCTGATTTAATTAGTGCATTTCTGAAAAGTGTGTGTTATATTTGTATGGCACATAAATGTTGTATGTTATTATTACTATTATTGCTATGATTATGTTATATATTACATAATATATATTGTGAATGTTATAATTACAACATGTCATAGTTGCTTTCTTTCCCTCAAGACCTATTTGCACACCAGGAAGCACTTGCACTCCATGTCACCTCCATGGCTTAGTTCATAATGTTTTGACACATCTTCTTTGTTGGCTATGACTTTTGTTCTTCTGGGTCTCAGTTCTTTAGACCAACTTCTTTCAGCAAATATTAACATTGTATCCTATAATCTTTATCTCTGTCCATTTAATTTCAATGTTACTTTGTCCGTCCATGTGATTCTTATGAAGAGCATCTTACTGAATTGTGCTTTGTGTTTCTAAACCTGATTGGACTGTTACAATTTCAGTAAGCTAATTCAGGATCTGGTGGCCCTGCCAACCACCACGTGCCAAGAGATGGCGAGGGTTTCTCTTGTCTGATTACTTCCACGCCTTTGGAGTATCCGAGATCACTGGGCATCAGCTTCCTCCGTGGCTGCCTGTCCAAAGCTCAACTTGAGCCTCAGGAAGAGGTGGGGCCAGAGTCTCTCCCCTCGTGAACTCCATGGACATGCCCAGCATGTGGTCTGCAGGGCTTTGCAACTCAGACAGAAGGTCAAGGCTTAGGACAGACACTCAGGATACATCGGAATATATGGGACCGTAGAGGTCGCAGTAACACCAATGGGATGTGGAATCGTGGAAGCTTAGCGGCAGAGAAGATTCTAGAAGGTAATGGTCAGTGCTATTAAATGCTGCCTAGATGTCATAAAATGATGGAAAACTATGCTTGGATTAAGCTTCGGGGAGGCCATTCATCATCTCGGGCAGAGCAGGTTCTGTGAAAAGGGAAGAGAGAGCAGATAGAAGTTATCTAAAGTGTGGAGGGCAGGGTAGAACCGGAGATGGAAACCCTCTCAGCCCCAGTATCTCACCCGATTTGATCTCCCATGGCATGAAGTTGGCCATTTTCAGCAGTTTCTGCCCTTTCCCACCACAACCGCCATGGAAGTGGACACCAGGAGGCTCCATGGGGCACCCTTACCTCTCCTCGCCCTGACTCCTTGGAACCACCTCCACCTCGAGACGTCCATTTCAGGTCCCAGCACACGAGGAGAGGTAAAGCCCATCCCATACTGTTATTGGGATCGCAGGGAACCAAACTAGTCAATAGTAAGGGAAGAAGGCTTTATTTATTTTATGCTTTATGTTTTTCAGTGCTGCCCATCAGAGAAGGGGAGAATGTAGTACTGAATTCACCAGAGAAATCTCATAATTTACTATTTCTTAAAAACCCTAATTTTAAAAAAAAAAACTAATTTTAAACATTTTTATTATTTACTTCATGCATATTTAGTGGGTGTTTTTTTTTTTGTTTTTTTTTTTTTTGTTTTTTTACTTTTTTAAATCACCTCCTCACCAGAGAATGATATCTCTGACCTCAGGAAATTTCCTTTAAGTAATTCCTAGCAGTGGTTACTGGTGAATGGCTAATGTCCTCAGAAGCTTGCAGTGTCATGGGGTAAATGTGCTTATTAATTCCCACCCCAGGGGTCCTCATCCAGATGGGGTCTGCTTCCCATCCCACTTCACTATGAAGTCTTGATTTCCATTTGTCTCAAGATCAGAGCTCCGTGCCGAACACTCCAGAGGCTCAAGTCTAATTACTTAAAAAAAATCACCTTGAGAAATGAAATGGGATTCTAAGAATCATTATATGAAAAAACTTAGTATTCATAAAAGTACAGAGATTAGTATGATGTACTTTTTACCCAGAAGGAAAGGAATGTGATTTTATAATATTTGCTTCCATTTTTAAAATTATAGACATAAAATGGTCTGATAAAGTTGAAATCCTCCTTATACCCCTCTGTTTGGAAGATGGGAATATGGTATATAATCCCCTCGTTCGTGGTCTCACACATTTCTATACGTATATACACATCCATCTACAGTATTGGTTTGTAATTCAGTCACGGGTTTCAAAAGAACTCATACTGGGTACAATGTCATGCAGCAGACTTTCTCCCCCAACGTTATCTTTCCAAAATCCACCAGTGCTGATAAATGCAGATCTGTAATAGTCATCTGAGAATCATGTACTGTCCCATCACACGAATGGACCAGATGCTCTTTGTCTGTCCCCTTCTCCTCTCTGGAAGCCTTAGCCTTAGCCGGGAAGGCACACTGTGTGGCTTCCTTCCCGTCACCGTCGTCAAGAGCTGGCCTGTCTCTGCCACCTGGCCAGGCAAGTGTCTCTGCTTTATGGTGAGTACAATAACCCCACAAGGCACTTGCTTTGTTATGTTTTTGTTCAAAATACAGACTATAGGTACGAGGCCTGTCTCAGTTGTGACACTCTTCCGTCCACTTCCTTGTGTGCTTGGTCCTTCCCGTCCAACGAGCAGAACTCCTGGCTGGGATGCAGTTCTTGCTGGCTGGCCTTTATGGTGCTGCTTCCTTCTGACCCCCATGCAAACCCTCTAAGCGCTGCCGAAGGAGAAGTGCTTTCTTTCGTGCCTCTGTTTGTAGGAGGCAATTCTTACTGCTGAAGTTGATCCTACAGTCCTACAGACGACACCATCAAGTATCTCCCCCCCAGAAACAGGAATCCAGAGGTTTGACCATTTAATATTCCTTTTACATCGCGTGACCCGCGAATGTAATAAACACGACAGAGAAGGGGGTGATCAGTGTTGCCAGCAACTGTAGCACGAGGCAGAAATGGGACTGGGGCTGAGCCCTGAAGTGTGGGCAGGTTTGGATGCTGGAGAGGAGAGGGGGTGGGTGCCCAGAAGGGAAACAGTGGGCACAGCCCAAGGAGGAAGCCGTGGGAGTGGTGGGAGCAGCAAGAAGTTTTTTTCCTGGGAGAGGAGCCAAGTGCTGTAGATAAAGAAGATAGTATCAAACCTTGAACAGCTATTTTGTCGGATGCACAGAGCTCCCCACAGGAGATTCTGAACCAGAATCCTGCAGGCGCAGAAGGAATCCAATAACAATACAGAGATAAGAAAAACAAGTCACAAATCCTACTGCAGATTCCGAGTTAATTAGCTTCATCACTTCCGTGTAAATTTGGACTCTGATCTTCAAGATAGAAACTTAATAAGGGACTTGAAGATAATTTCAAGTCATTTTTTTTTTTTTTTTTTTTAAGAGGGGTATTATAAAGGAACGGGAGTTGAATTAATGAGCGGAATGGTCACTGGACACCATGAGGACCAGTCCCCAGGTGGGAGGCGGGCAGCTCCTGTGCAAACAGCTGCCCACGAGGACAGAGCCACCACCCACACAGCTGCCCAGAACCGTGTGCTGCCCCCTGCTCCCGGTCACCTGCTCCGGCACTGACTGAGCCCGGGGCCCATCCCCCAGGAGAGTCAGGCACTGCTGGGTCAGAGCCCAGGTGGCCTGGGCCTTCCACCAAATCTTACAAAGTGAGGGATTTCCAAAACATGTTGCAAAGACCACTAGAAAACCTGACAGTTGGCTGTCCTACTTATAAGCAAATTGGATCTTTTCCTAGGGCGTAATCAAAATAGTTTCGGTGACTTTCCCCTGAAACGGCTTAAACAGTGATGCTAATGTGGTCAGACACAAGCGCCGGTGGGTGAACGCAGACCAAGCAGCTTCCTGCAGTCCTGGCAGGTGCTGGGATGGCCGGCCCGCAGGTGACCTTGGCCTCCCGTCAAGCTTGCAAACACCGGAGCGCTCCTCATCTCCTGGCCCACCCCCTGCAGCATCCCTGTCTCCTGGCCGTCTCGGGGCTCAGTCCGCCTCCAGCCTACCCAGCCGGGCTGTGGAAGGGCTCCCGTTGGGGGGGGGTAGTGCTGCCAATGTCTGGGTGCCCCCAGCCATGCTCAGATGTGGCTTCTCTTCAGTCCGCATGCATTTAGGGTGCAGCTGTGACCTCACTCCCCCACTGAACCCTCTAAACTGGGTCTTCACTCTCTAAGTCGCTGAACAGGGCCTTTGGCCAAACCCGGGCCACAGACATGTCTTACTTTGTCAATGCCATCTATGTAATAATATTTCAAATGTCGCTTCACTACCCACATCTAGGGGTAAGCAGAACCTGTGTTTATTCAATAATGGTTTTCAGCTCCTCTGGAAATACGAGAAGACCCTCTAGGGTTGAACCTGTTCTCCAGAATCCTTAGACAAATCCTTGGCTTCCAGCGCCCCTCCAGGCTCACTGTGCCCTCAGGCTCCCAGCTAGAGGCCCTTCTACGTGCCCCTGCAGGAGGGATTTGGGCTCCTGCACTGACCTCTGCCTGGACCCTTACCGGCCTGCCCTGTGGTGTGCCTGCGGTGGGGGCTGCAAACGGAGGAGCCCCGCTGGGTGTTTCCATGGCTGCATCTAGTCCCACAGTATGAACTCCACCCTGGGAGCTGGTGGTAAAGCTGGGGTTAGGGGATGAGGCCATGTCCCAAGGCTCACCTGGACGCCAGGGCGGGCACTCGTCCCCGGGACCCTGACCTCTGTGAAGCCCAGAGGACACACATCTGTGTGGCCAGAGGCAAGAGAGCAAATGGAGGCCCCTGTGTGAAAGGTCTGAAACACTGGAAAGTCGTAGTCCGAACCCATTGAGTATAATCTCCCGTTTACACAAACACCCTCGCAAATGGCTGGAAGAATTCTCAGACTATCTCCCTAAATGGACAGTGTGGAGACAGCCCAGGCTGGACAGAGCATCTCTCCTGGGTCTGGTCACCACCATCGGAGGAGGAAACCAGCCCCCCACACCTGGGGACTTGGAAGGAGGGCTCAGTGTGGCAGTCGCTGGGTTCTCTGCTGGACATCATCTCAGACAAGGTCAGACAAGGTCACTCTGAGACGATAATAAAGTGAGACAAGACAAGGACCCCTCATTATTTATCTGAACACAGGTAGAAACAGTCACCATAGCAACCACAGAACAGCAAACCTCCCAGCCCCGGGTTTCTCCCCAGTTACGTCCTGACCCTGAGGCCAGTCTGCTTTCTCCGCAGATGGGACTTGCCTAGCTAGCCCATCACACAGCTGTCCTGCTGGAGTGCGTCCCTGTTTCGTGAGCTCTTCACCAAATGACCCAACCAAACCCAAATCCTACAGTAGCTAACCGCCTTACAGAGAGACCCCGTGGTCCCTGGTCCCCCAGTGAGTAATTCACTCCGCTCTGCAATGATAGGGATGCTGAGTTCCTGGTGATGTTTCTGGAGCAGAGGACACACTCACCCCAAGCAAGTCCTGGAGAAAAGACAGAATGGGGAATTCCGAGAGCCCTGAGCCGGTCCCGCCCGGGAGCGACGGGCGACCTTCAAGCAGACTGAGCCGAGCTGGGGCCTTGACTGCTCTCAAAGGGGCAGAGACCGCTCAGCCGCTTCTGGACTCTTGGCTTTCCTCACAGAGACCCAGGAGGCTTCTCCTTGGGTGAGGCAGTGTGAAGACCTATGGCGTCCGGCAAAGGGACGTGGCCGAGTTTTAAGTGATGCCACAACCACAAGGGCAATTCTATTCAGACATTTTGCACCATGAGTGCATTTTGCCCAAGTGTTTTCAAAATGTCTGATGCTTTCTTCATTTTGATTTGAAATTCCCAACTTCAGATCTAAGCTGAGAGGCCGTGGCTCACTCCCTCGACCTGCGTGTAATGAGGTCAGTTGGGAAAGCCAGGTTCTCACAGCACGCCATGATATTGCTTGTTGAGAGGAACTGGGAGAGCTTAATTCTGCTCCTTCTAGGTATTCATCCTCTAGCTTGTTCCCAGATAGTGTGACTATGACTGCTTTACCGAGGCTTTAAAAAGTAGATTCAGGGCACCTGGGTGGCTCAGTTGGTTGGCCAACTGCCTTCGGCTCAGGTCATGATCCCGGAGTCCTGGGATCGAGTCCCACATCGGGCTCCCTGCTCTGCGGGGAGTCTGCTTCTCCCTCTGACCTTCTCCTCTCTCATGCTCTCTCTCACTATCTCTCTGTCAAATAAATAAATAAAATCTTAAAAAAAAAAAGATTTAAAAAGTAGATTCAAATGATTAGGAAAACACACACACACACACACACACACACACACACACACACACACACTAAAGGGGAACCCCAAGTGGCAAGACCTCGAGAGAGTCCCTGCTCTGGATGTGAGTCCCTTCCCAGCCCTTCCTGGCCCCACCAACAGGCCCCACCGGCAGGCTCGCCCCACTACCTCTGCTCCCCATCCAGGTTGCCAGCACTCACAGATGACCACCTCTGTCCCAGCAAACCCAAAACTCCTCTCAGCCCTTCGCTTGTCAATCACCCACCATGAGAAACTGCAAAACCCCTCACATTCTGTACTTTTCTCCGTGATTCTGTCCCCTTGACTTTCCCTCAGGAAACCCTAAATGCCCTGGAATCCCATCAACAAAATCTCATTCTTCCCTCCCGTCACCTTCTTGTTATAGTAACTCCCCCAGGACACCCTCAGGAGCCTTGGCCACCTGTGCAGGGGGCAGGGTCGTGTCCGCTGGGCCTCTGTGGTGGTTTTAGACCCTGCTCTGACTCACTTTCCTCCAACCCCCAGCCTTGAATCTCACATCTGTGGACTAACTCACCTGCTGTCCCTCACTGCACTGCCCCACGTTTCTGAACCTCAGCTCTGAGTCTACTGACGCTCTGTCCTGCGGATGCTCATGGCTCACTTTGGGAATCTTGGTACATGCGTGTGTTCTTTCAACCCCTGCTGGATTCTCTTGGGTTCTCCAGTGCCAGTCTCCACAGCCCAGCATCGTGCTCCCATAGCCAGGCCCAGTCCCCACGTAAAGTGGGGACCCAGGTCACCAGCATCAGCATCACTGGAGAGCTTATTAAAAATGCAAAATCTCAGATGTAACCGCAGACCTCCAGACTCACATCTGAGATCCCAGATGATTCGTATCCACAGGAAAGGCTGAGAAGGGCCCACTTCTAGAACACAGCTGGAACCCCTCCCTCATTTCAATGTCCTGCCTCCCACTCTCTGACTAATACTTTTGTTTCTCCAAGTCATTCTCTCTAATTTTCTCCATCATCAACATGGCTTTGGGTGCCACTGGGACCTCAGCTCCATTGAATGGGCCAACTATCCCCCATACACGTGATGGCTTTGCCCTCGCCTTCCCTAGAGGGGTGCATACTAAGCTTAACCCCTCCATAGCACAGACTCCTTCAAACCCGAAGCTCTGCTCTTGCCTGTTTGCCTCTGCTGGGTGAAACCACAGCCCCCAGAGTTATTAAGCCTAAAACTCCACCTTTATTGTGCCTGCATTCTGGAAACCAGACATGGCAGAGAAAACCCACACGACCCCTGTGATGGGTCTCGTGTCATCCATGATCCCTTGGAGCAGGCAGACCCTGGCAGTCTGCCCCAGGCTCCTCCGGTCCACTGAGCCTGCCACTTTCCCACACAAGTATCCCCCATCGTCTCCTCCTTCCTCAACCCCCAGCATATCCACCTGCACCGATGGCCCTGCTCCCTACTTCACTGAGAAAGTGGAAGCCGTCAAAGAAGAGACTCACACCTCATACATGCACATGTGTATCAGCATCACTTCTGTATGCTCCTCTCTGGCCGATCTCATGGGAAGGGGAGGCCAGAATTGCTCGGGACACAGAATCACTTGGCATAGAAGCCTGCACAGATTTAATCATGGACGAGAATTTGACTCTGGGCCTCCCAACAATCAATACAAATTACATGCATGAGCCATTCTGCTCATAAATAACTCTACACAATCATTTCCCAATCTCCAGAGCATAAGTCATGTGTACTTTTTTCATCTACCAACAGGCCTCCGGATCCTGGATCCTATTCACACGTTCTTCTCTGCAGGTGGATCTTGAAGACCATTTCTTCTTGAATAGTCTCGTGTGTTTCAGACCTTCACTCTTCACTAAGGAATGATGGGGGCATTGATAGTAGAGGGAAACCATTTCTAGCAACAAGTGTTACACGTGGCACATATAGAACATTTTGGCAGGTTTTATGATGGAGATAGAAATTGGTTCCTGGAACTCTTAATCTCAATCTTCTGTGAAGCGACCAACTCGTGGTTTCAGCTCAGGGTCATGATCTCAGGGTCGTGAGGTCGAGTCCTATGTTGGGCCCTGCACTCAATGTGGAGCCTGCTTAAGATTTTCTCCTTCTCCCTCTGCCCCTCCTACTGCTCACACTCTCTCTATAAAATAAAAATAATAAAACCTTTAAAAAAAGAGATTTAAAACTCATCATTCAAGTATTAGCTGTGATTCTGTTGTCCTCTGGTAATATTTTTCAGTTTGCCAAGAGGAGATCAGCCACACTCTTGGCTTCACCCTGAAGGACTGGCCTCGGGTTTCCCACTGACATGCCAGAGAGAAGAGCTACCTTTCCCATCCATGTCAGTTTTCTCTCTCCGTGCATGGCATGTGGTCAACACATCTTCCTGCCTGGCTCCCAAAAGGCTTTCTGCAAACATTATACTGGCGTGTGTGGTTTTTTTCTTTTTTCTTTTTCTTTTTGTTTTAGTATTATAACAGAAGGCACACTTTAAGCCATCTAAGATATAGATAAAAATATGTGTGTGTATATTTAAATCAAAAAATCTTCAGGGCTGCCTGGGTAGCTCAGTGGGTTAAGCCTCTGCCTTCAGCTCAGGTCATGATCTCAGGGTCCTAGGATCTAGTCCCACATCGGGCTCTCTGCTAGGCAGGGAGCCTGCTTCCTCCTCACTCTCTCTCTCTCTCTCTCTCTCCTTGTGATCTCTCTCTGTCAAATAAAATCTTTAAAAAAATCTTCAGATGAGAAATTCAAAGGCCACCTAATAATTTTTCAGTTACAAATCTGTTTTATCCTTCATAAGGGACAGTGGCTAATTCTGGAGCAACTACTCATCTCTTGCCATGTTTCATTACCTTTTCCTTATTTTAAAAGATATTTTTCTTTCTGTTTAGGGACCACAATGCCCAGGAGACCCTCACACTGGCCTTCTCAAGCTGCGAGTCCTGTCCGAGTGCCCTCTAGAAACCATATGTGCAGTGCCCTACACAGAGGACAAGAGGATCGATTAGAAAAGCGGCGTCTCCTCTGTGGAGTTTTGAAATCGAGTGTGTCGAAAAATCCTATTATCACATTCTGCCCCCAGGTCTTGTTCTAATTTAATCACATTCATAGGAAACAAGGATATTGATTTCTATGGGTACCTTGTAATAACTTAAGGTACATAACATCTCAAGGAATCACAAACCTAAGCAACATTGTATAACTAATGAATGCACAGAAATAAAACATCGTACTGACATGTTTAGAGGGATGCCAAAATCCAAAAAGATTAAATTGCTTAAACCATATAGCAAATACTCACAGACCAACTGTCAATAAGCATATTGGTTCTGAAAATGCCTTCCCTTAAGCAAAAGTGATAAAATGGAATCTTTGGGGGGCACTATCAAGGGCATTCCAAAACTTAATTAAAGAAGGTGTCTTTCTAAGAAAATCTGTTTAAAAATTAAATAACAAGTTTCATTCCTCAATTTTGAACATGCATACTTATGTTTTTATCCCACTTGATCATAAAATCTTGCATTTATTATTTTTTTATTTTTTACTTACTTATTTGTTTATTTATTCATTTATTTTCTGAGCGACGTCTGCATGGTCTAAACAATACCTGAATTAGGGACAAATCATATACTCAAGCAAGTTTACTGGAACAATGCTTATATGTGTGATTAGCAAATAGGGACTATCTTGTCCTACAGGGGACACTTGGCAATGTCTAGAGAAATGTTTTTGTTGCCACAACTGTGGGTCAGGAACAGGAAGTGGGTACTGGAATCTGGTGGCTAGAGACCAGGGTTGTTAGTAAACAGCCCACAGTTCACAGGACAGCCTCCACAATGAAAGCCCTGGTTAACTCAGTTGGCCAAGGGTGTTGAGGTTGAGAACCTCTGATGGAAGTGTTTCGTGCCTCGGTATGGCTGAGTACAAGTCCCTTTCTTATTGATACCATGTTTTGTTGATCTGCTCATCTGCTAATGGACATTGGGTTGTTTCCAGTATTTGGCTCTTTCCAGTAATGCTGCTATGAACATTTGCGAGCAAGTCTGTACACATAAATGATTTCCTTTATGTTGGATGCACAAACATTTTAAATTTGATGAATTCCTATTTGTCAGTTTTTTCTTTTATGGATTGCACTTTTGCTTATGTGTCCATTTGCTCTTTGCCCGACCCAAGCTCAAGATGATCCCCTCCTAGGCTTTCTTGAAGAAACTATACACTTCTAGTTCTTATGTATACGTCCAGTATCCATTTGGCATTATTTTTAAGTGTATCACATAGTAAAGGTCAACCTTCATTTTTTTTTTTTGCATGATGATACCTAATTTTTGCTAGCATGATTTATTGAAAAATCTGTCCCTTTTCCACTGAATTCCTTTGGTACCTCTGTCAAAAATCAACCATTTCTTTTTTATAGTAAGTATCATGTACATCTTTGTAAGTGTATTTTAAACTCTATGCATGTGTACTCATATTTTATCTCCCTTCAATTCTAAAACTTAATAACATCTGCCACTTAGAGATCATAGTGTAGATTGTCTGTGGATCATCTACTTGGGGAAAAATTAGAAGCAATATCAATTCTAATTCAAAATATTGAGAATTGGAAATATACCTTGGAACTGGGACTTTAACCTTTGCTTAAAGTAAAATTATAGCCTACTGTAGCATAATTTTGTGCTGAGAAAATTTTTTGGATTTATATTATTATTTCCTGTAATAAGTTTCCGGGAAATTAGAGAAACCCGACACGTATTCCACTTATAATACATTCCACTTGTACTGAATGTTTCTCTGACAGTGAATAAAAGCACATGCACAAATGTCAGGTGAACTTTGTCTAAATTTGAAGGGGACGCTAACTGCTCTATGATTTCTGATCCCGCCTCGAGTGAAGCCTGACTAGAAACATGGGGAGAGAAGTGGCTGATGAGTGAAAACACGCGGATCCAGTCCCACAAACATCTTTCACGCACAGGTGCAGAGAACCTGATCAAATCACAAACAAAGGCCAAATCCAGGCAGACTGTATAAATTCATTGAGATGTCTGTTTTTTGACTTCTGCTCTTGATGGGTGCAGCGGGTTACATTTCAAGACCATGCCATCCTCCTCAAAGAATGTGGACATCACACGCTTTCCTCTCAATGCAAGACAGAGCCACAGCTAGGTCAAGAGCAAGCTTAATGGTTTCTGGCTTTTAAGGAAAATAAACATCTTTCAATAGCAATTTTGCTTTATTTTCCTCCTTGAGGTTTCCACCTGTAGTCCGGTTCTGTTCCCCCACATCTCCTTTCTTCACAGCTGTCTCCTCTAAAGACATGTCCTAGTCTGGTTTTGCAAATGCCAACCCAGAACGGGAGGCCATGGCGTAGGTTTCCACAGACAGTGAAGCTCTCTTCTAAAACAGAACTTGCATCTCATTTTTAAGAGACTAGGGTCATAGCTCAAAGCCTTGGTC
>NW_019154096.1:936970-1042506 GCF_002288905.1 Enhydra lutris kenyoni
AATCAGAAGTTAATACAGAGAATTTGTATTCAAAAGGATCATTGCATAAAGAGGAAAGAAGCTATTGCAATGATGGGAGGGGACCATCCAAACAGGCAGAACCTCTGGCCAGAAGATTTGAAAACATCTCCTTCAGGGGCACAGGGGTAGGACCAAAAAAAAAAAAAAAAAAAAGAGAGAGAGAGAGTTTTCTTGTATGGGGAGGAGAGAACAGGCCAGAAAGAGGAATGGAGAGCTGGGGAGAAGGGTGGAGTCATCAGGTATCCGATGCTGAGGCCAGCATGCACTCTGGAGAGGTTGTTCAGAGGCTGGGGGGAGGACAAAGACATCACCAAGTTCCATTAGTCCGTGCTTTGTTCTGACTGATCAGTGGGGATGAGAGGTTCAGCCAATTAGTTATGAAACAGAGAATGGGAATGTGGAGGGTCTGTGTCTGGCCTGTCACAGGGAAACGAGGGAGCACCTGCGACTGAGTCCTATCTACACCATCGGTGGAAGGAGGGTCTTTGCTCTCCCATTCCGGAGCACCAAAGGGCAAGGGTTTCTTAATGCCTGTGGTTTTCCTAGATCTCGGAGCTCTGTAAAGTTCCACGTGGTCGGCATCAACGCCTGATCACAAATCTTCTGTGAGAGAGCTGAAGGCTCCAGACCCTTCCTCAAGGAAGAATCTGTGTTTGTTTCCTATTTTCTGTTGACTGCAGATTTTTTTAATGACATGATATCCTGTACCTTACAGTGTGGTCTAGACTCAGATGAATCCCTCAAACATAAGATGAGCCCAAGCTGAAACTCTGAAAAACTACAAAATGCCCTAAATACAGGGACAGTTAGGAACCCAAGTCATAAGAAGAAAAACGTCTCATGGAAATGCGAGGGCAGTTTCCAAAGTCATTGTTCAGGCCATCGTCTCCCACCCAGCTGGTGAATGAGTGGAAGGGGAGCCCCATGAAGCTGTGATTAGCACCAGAATCGTGAAGACCAATAAACAGCTGTTTCTTTAAGCCTATTTCTAATTTTCAACTTTCAATGGAAGGTTGAAAATTTTCTATAGAAAACCTATGGTCTCCATCCTCAGTCTTCTAAGCTTCAATCTGAAAGGAAGTCTATGTCCTCCCACTGTAGAGCTTTTCTCAATATTAATGACAAAATGCTTGCTAAGATCCCATCCAGGAGTACCCACTGAGAGGGGCCATGACCTGAGGTCTTAGGCGTGGCCTGTCATGTCTCCCAGATCCCCTCTGATAGACCTTCATGACTCCCTCAGACGCTCAGCTGTAGACTGCAGAAGGAGACTGTAAATGATCTCCCCGACAATTTCTAACGTATTCATTCACTTCAATCCTGAATTTCTCCATGGAACTTTCTTCTGGGGCAGGGGGCGGGTGGGGGGATCTTGTTCCTATTTGGGTCCCCAAAGTAGAGCTGGCAGGATGCCTGCCTACGACAGTGTCTGCGTCAAGGATTTCTCCTCAACTTGTCCTCAGAAGCTAGCAAAATGAAACATTTTTTCAGTTAATACGCTATCTGACCACTGCCACTGCTAAAGAGAACTGCTATTTTCTGAAAAATTTTATTTATTTATTTGTGACAGAGAGAGAGAGAGAGAGAGAGAGAGAGAGCTCACAAGCATGGAGAATGGAAGACAGAGGGAGAAGCAGGCCCGTGGCTGAGCAGGGAGCCCGGTGTGGGGCTCGATCCCAGGACCCTGAGATCATGACCTGAGCCGAAGGCAGACGCTTAACCGACTGAGTCACTCAGGTATCCTGAAAACTGCTATTTCTAAACCAGTGATAAAACATAGAAACAGTTCCACTAAAGAAGTTTTAGGATATAATCATTATTCTAAGACTTGCATAGTTAAGGATCTGATCTGATCAAGGAAATATAGTGAACGTTTTTGTTTCAGATTATTAACAGGAGGATTGTATTAGATGCGTGGCAAGGCTAACATATACATAGTAAATAAACCTAATTTTGGATTATTACCCTTGGACTATGTTTTGAAGGTGTAACACTTCTACTTAAGAATTATACAACTATCTGCTTTTGGGGTGTTGAGTTTAAGAAGTTCTTTATAGATCTTGCATACCAGCCCTTTTCTGTAGTGTCATTTGCAAATATCTTCTCCCGTCCCATGGGTTGCCTCTTTGTTTCATTGACTGTTTCTTTGCTGCGCAGAAGCTTTTTATCTTGATGAAGTACTAAAAGTTCATTTTCACTTTTGTTTCCCTCACCTTTGGAGACGTGTCTTGAAAGAAGTTGCTGTGGCCGATGTCGAAGAGGTTACTGACTATGTTCTCCTCTAGCATTCTGATGGATTCCTGTCTCACATTGAGGTCTTTCATCCATTTTGAGTTTATCTTTATGTGTGGTGTAAGAGAATGGTTGAGTTTCATTCTTCCGTATATAGCTGCCCAATTTTCCCAGTACAATTTATTGAAGAGACTGTCTTTTTTCCATTGGATATTTTTTCCCACTTTGTCAAAGATTTTTTTGACCATAGAGTTGAGGGTCCATATGTGGGCTCCCTACTCTGTTCCATTGATCTATGTGTCTGTATTTGTGCCAGTACCATGCTGTCTTGGTGATCACAGCTTTGCAATATAGCTTGAAATCAGTCAGCGTGATGCCCCCAGCTTTGTTATTCTCTTTCTACATTTCCTTGGTGATTCAGTGTCTTTTCTGGTTCCATACAAATTTTAGGATTGTTTGTTCCCCAATGTTCATAGCAGCAATGTCCCAATAGCTAGACTGTAGAAAGGGCTGAGATGCCCTTCAACAGACAAATGGATAAAGCAGATGTGGTCCATACAGACAACGGACTATTGCTCAGCCATCAGAAAGGATGAATACCCAACTTTTGCATCTACATGGATGGGACTGGAGGAGATTATGCTGAGTGAGGTAAGTCAAGCAGAGAGAGTCAATTATTATATGGTTTCACTTATTTGTGGAACATAAGGAATAGCATGGAAGACATTAGAAGAAGGAAGGGAAAAATGAAGCAGGGGAAATCAGAGGGGGAAACGAACCATGAGAGACTACGGACTCTGGAAAACTGAGGGTTTGTAGGGGGTGGGAGGATGGGTTAGCCCAGTGATGGGAATTAAGGAGGGCACATATTGCATGGAGCCCTGGGTGTTCTACGCAAACAATGAATCATGGAATGCGACATCAGAAACTAATGATGTATTGTGACTAACATAACATAATGAAAAAAAAATTTTTGGTAAATAAAACCCTACCAAAAAAAATGAATTATACAATTATCACAATGCACATCTAACAAGGGTGCCAAGTAGGTAACTCTTCTGCCTGGCTTACTAGGATGTTGTGCATAAAAAGGAGATACACAAACGTGAATGCTTGTCATAGTTCCCAGAATGTTGCAATACCCAGGAAAGGACCCCAGGGGGCCACTACTACCTGCTTGGCTGAGGAAGCCCAGGGGGTTCCTGCTGTGCTGTGAGCTTCTCAATTGCTCCCAGAGAGCTGCTGAAGAACCCAGTTCACCATAAATGCAGTGGAATAGAATGAATGCTTTAATATGTTCATTAACTAGGACCTCAAAAGAGCCTCAGTTGACTTACTAATCTGTGATATACACATCAAAGGTATTTTTTTGTTAATATGTATGAAATTAGATTTGATTTGAATGAAAGGGGGAAAAAGAGCATTTGTGTGTGTTTTGTTTTGTTTTGCTATTAAGGAAAACTTATTTTATAACCAGAGTGGTATGACATTGCCCGTTCAAAATGAAAATTTGGTACATGTTTACATCATGTGGAAAAAGGAAACAACATGCAGTGTTTAAACACAAATGAAAGCATACTGTAACCACTTTTGCTAGTGTCTGTCATTTGCAAAATCTTTGTATTGTCTCCAAGTAACTATTCATTCTTTCTTCCAAATGAGGGCACAAGGATTCTAAAAGGTAGAGTAAATCTCAAGAGATCTCACCTGCAATAGAATTGCAACATGCTTTTCCAAGTCACGGTGTCTGCAATTCATGACTACACCCTGTAATTAAGTAAGAAATTCTGATTTTAGCATTGTATCATGGTAAGAGAATATCTGAAGTACATTAATTCAATCTCCCTAAATGGTCTGTTACCATCTAAATATTTATGCTATAATCGATTTTTAAATTATTCAATAATTATACTCCTAGCTTGCTTAAAACCATGTTACCAATAATTGTTTTAAGTCGATGAACATTATTTTGCAAACCAGCAGCTCTTTCTCATTAAAAAATTTAAAGTTGCTTTAAAAGCTATTTTCCATAAATGTTCTACAAATGAGAATTCAATTCAATGTAATTGCAATTCTAAAAAAGGGGAACACATATTTATAGATAAGAGCCCAAATGACCAGACCTATGGGGTTCATGCTCACCTAGCGTCCACACCAACAGGGCTAAAGTAAATAGGGGCTGGAGGGCGGGCCAAGAGAAGGGATGAGTTTATTCAGAATTAAAGGTCACATCTCGGGAGGGAGGAGGGAGAGATGTATGTATAATATTAGCTAAAGCTGATTTTGACCCTGACTTAAGTTATTTTACTTTGTAAAACACCCATTATTTTTTTTCGAATATTTAAAACAGATCCAGGGGTGAGTATAGAAATAGTGGGGGTTTTTTCCTCCTTTCACCGAATGGATAATTTAAAGGAATATTTCTTCACACAAGGAAATTGTAAAAGGGAAGAGCTAAGTGGTAAATACGGCCGATGTCAAGAGAGTTGTTTCATGGTAAATTGCCCACATCAAGCACGTTGCTTTCATGCTATGTAGGATCCTGTGGATAGCGTGGATTGGTTCTTTAAAGATTTTCAAGGTCACTCATGTTTATGATTGTACACAACATATCAGGCTCATAAAAATCATTGAAATATCTGCATATTGATGCAGGGGATGGGGCCTGGCATCACACTGAGGAGGGGGCTTGCCTTTCACAAATTGTTGGCATTTCTGCATGGCAGCAGACACACACGTCATTTGCATAAATGTCCAAAACCGGGGCCTGTGTCTCTGGACCTGTCAGCCTCTCCTCCTGATCGGTTCCTGCTATTTTGCAAAATTTCTCATCTCTTTACTTTCCCTGTTTTGGATCAAACTGTGAGTCATAGTTGAAAGAGTCTTTCAATCTTCTAAATTTCTTTCAGAGTTGTCACTTCAATAACAGCCAATGGTTGGGCTGTACTAGCAGCTAATGATCAGCAAGAATGACTCAGCAGTGAGGACATCTGACACAAAGGCGTGGCGGTCCGGGCACGGGAGGAAGAGCGGTGGCTCCTGCACCTGCTCTGAGCCCGGACAAGTCATCGGCCTCTGGCTTCCAAAGCTGCCAGGCCCCTGGAAGAGTCGTAGCAAAGACAACCTGTTCTGCGCAGAGTCTCCAGAGGAGCGGCATGCCTGTCCCTCTCCCTCTGTGCCTCCCCCGACTCATGCTCTCTCTAATGCGCTCTCTCTGTCTCTCAAATAAATAAAATATTTTTTAAAAAAAGTTTGCTGAGTGGATAGATCTTATGTCAAGTCTTCCTGGGACGAACAGGAATGAGGTGGGAGAAAACTTTTGGTGGGTTGATACACTCACGGCAAAGACTGCGGTGATGGTTTAGGCTTATTTTCAGACTTTTCTGCTTTTGGAAGACGTGAAATTCCAAATTCCCCTTTTGGAAGATGTAACTCAGGGATTTTGTGAGAATTCACTGAAAGAGCGACACCCCAAGCCTCCTACCTCCTCCTCTTCCTTCCTGGAGTGATTCGGTTCAGTGTGTGTCAGACCTCCAAGTAGTAGCTGGCATAAAGGGTAAAGGAGAAACAATGTTTCCCTTCAAGAGTAAGAAAATAAGGGGTAAGAAGGGATTTCAGAAGTTAAATCAATCCAAGTGTAACAGAACCACTTTTTCAAGTCTGTCTGCCATGCATCCAAAGGGCCCACAGATATTTTTCATTAGCTGAAACTTTTGGTTAAAAAATAAATAAACAACTTACTACTTAGGTCTATCCTTAAACTGGTAAATATATCTGAAAATCTATTTAAGGTTTGGTACTTGAGTGACATATCTATTTCTGGGTTTTTCTTGTCCTCTTTTTTTTTTTTTCTCCTTAACTTTAGTAAGAGCTACAGGAACAAGGTAGGCAACAAGGATTCCTCACATTAAAAAAACACAGCTGGATGCTGTCACCTCATGGCAAAAACATGGCGAATGAATCATATTTGGGGAGTGAACTGACAAGAAATGAAGTCCAAATGAAGGTAACGTACAAGCGTAAAATCACCTTGGCTTTGGCCCTTAGCTGGCAGCTCTCTTCACTCCCGCTCCCCTAGTCCAAGGTCAGCTGAGTGCCGGCGGCCCTGCCCTGCGACCTGCCTTTCCAGCGAGCAGACCGCTTGCGCAGTCTATCCAGCCCTTCCCCATCTCCAAGGATGACTGATTTCTAGGCTAGGGGTGGCGATGAGAAGTGAACACAGTGAGGCTCTGTGCCCATAAGTGAGGGTCGGGGGTTAGTCGGTGAATCTTCACTTCACACATCCCTCGTCTGTCTCTTGATATCTTTTAATACAAATCAGCAGAATATGCTCATGTGAGAAAATTGTTTATGCTAAAGAAATAAATGTCTTTCTTGGAGGAAGTCGTGTTTTTTAAAATATACATATCTCTGAATAGGTTTGCAAGTTCTAACTCGTTTCCCTGAATGTGATAATTTTCCAATAAGTCTGAAAAAGAGTGTTTACGTAAAGGTGGAACACTTCGGGGGTCTGTGTGGAAAACAAAACACTCATCCCATGTGGTTTTAAATGTATTTCAATGGTTGCAGGTCCGTGTACTCTGTCTAAGCAAACTGTGCCTTTGTCCCTCCGAGACCGAGAAGTGAGTGGAATTGGTTTGGGGAAGGAGCGTCTCACCGCCGTGGCATTTAGGACGTGTGGATGAAATGGCCCCGTCCTTTCCACTAGAATGATGTTTCCCTTTAAAAATGGCGGTGGGATCTATGACTCAGTTCACTCAGCTCTGCTCCGAGTGTTTCTAGAGCAGACGTGAGTGTATCACAACACACAAAGGCCCACACGGTCTTGTTCTAGTGACTCGGGAGATGGGGATCGCAGGGAGAGGAGGAAGCACGCTCCCCATAAATACAGGGCCGATAGCAGACCCCGGCAGCTGGCATGTGACCTCACCATGCAGGTATATTTTCTGCTTTTTTGTTTGCTTTTATTAGTGCATGATTATTACTCAGTTTTTCAAAGACTCATTCTGCTTCCTTTACAAAAGTGGTATGTATGACATTGTTCATTTGTTCCTGAATGGAAAAGAAAAGGAAAAAAACAAAAAACAAAAGCCAAGTATGGGCCAGTGTCTCACTAATTAGAAAAAATCTGTTGCTATGTAAAAATGTACAAATACTAAGTGAGTGCTTTGGCAGGCTGGGGAGAACTTGTAAATAGCACCACATGCTTCCCCCAACCCCTTGTTTTACTGTTTTTAAATGTGCAGTGTGATTGCCTTTTCTTTCTGCTTTGGGTGGGCTCATCTCAACACTGGTCTTTGTTTCCCCACTGTACCATGTGCTCCTCCTTCACCGTTAATTTATCAGTTCTGTGGTGGCTTCCAGCCATCCAGTCTTTACTGAGAAATCTGCAACTGTCTCTCTTCATCTTCCTGATTTTACCAGCTCTCCTTTATACCCGTTACTCATTAAATCTACATTTCCTCTAAATTTATTATGGCCTAAAACATTGGCAAGGAATTCTCTTCTTCACTTGCACATGCTTCTAGCATGTCCTCACCATGGCCACTTATCCCTTCTCCCTGCAGGGTGTTTGCCCAGAGCCCTGTTTTTCCACCCACCACTGGCTCTCACTGTAACGTGGGAAGTTCCCTCAGGAACTTCCTTTGTTCTGGGGTGTTACGAGTTCTCCTTGCTCCTCCCTCAACCTTCCCTGAGGTGAGCCTGTGACCTGCGGCCTGAGCAGTGGGGCAGGGGGAGGGCTGTGTGCAGCCTTGTCTCATGTCCGCCACTGGCTCCATCTGCCTGGTCTGCACCTGCCCACTTCCGTGCGCCTTAGCACAGGGCTCCCCATGGGGGCCAGGCCAGCAGTGGGCACTGCCTTCTCCCAGCAGCCTTATTCTCCCCCAGGCTGGGAAAGGATCTTCTGGGTCGGGGAGCCAACTTCACCCGGGGCCCTGAGTTCCTTTTCCAAGGACTCTGGATATGTTGAGAAGACCTCTTCTGACACTGCCTTAAGTTTGGCTGGACCATTCTTGTTGGCCACAGAAACGTGGGACCTGTCTCTCTGTGTCTTCTTTCCTTTTTTTCCCCTTTCAGCACAGTTGCCAAAATATCCTAATTCAGTGGCGTTTTTCTATCACTGGCTGCCCCCACACATGCTTCTGCTCTCTAGGAAATGTATAAATAAATGTCTCCCTACTGCTCCAGGCTTTCTCCTTTCACCTGTCCCTATTTTGGTGGATACCAGTGAGATTTTTCTGGATTGGTGTTTTTGCTCGCACCCCCTCTTCCCCAGAATTTGGGGGGACGGATCTCAGTGGGTGCAAGGACCCCGGTGCATGGGGAGTACAGACCTCAGACCCCACACGGCCTTGGTGGAGTCATGGAGGCTGGACAGCTGCCCTTCTCCCCTAGCACCGCTAACTTGGCTCCCAGCAGAGCCAGCCATGGCATCTTCCCCACCTACATCTGACCTTGAGAGTGTGGGGAGAGCAGGAGAACAAGGCGCTGAAGGGTGCATCCAGGAAGCCAGGATGGGGGGCAGCACACTGATGGCAGGTTGCGGACAGGTGGCAAAGTTACAGAGTCAGGCTGAGAGCTGCAATGTGCACAGCCCCTTGTCTGTCCCCGATCGTCGGGAGCAGCCTTGGCTGAGTCCTCGCTTCTGCACGTGGGGGCTGGCATGGTAGGGCCTGTCCTTCCGCATTTGTGAGAATTGCATGAGATAAATGGGTGGCCGGGCAGGACCCAGTGGGCAAGCCTTCCAGGGATGCCCATTGCTCCTGTCCTTGCTTTCCCGTGTCTCCTTCTCGTCAGGCTGGATGCAGTGCACTTCCAGAAAGCAAGACTGGAATGTGTGTTGCAAGTATGTTCTCAACCCTCATTAGCTGAGACCTTTTCCTCTAAGATTTCCTGTAAAGCAGTGGGATCAAAGCTGACAGTGGCTCTGAACCTTGTCCCGGAGAGAGGCCACGGCGGGCTAGGACCCCCACTGCTCATGTGTACTCCCCAGAGCAAGGGCTCCTTCCATCTGATCACAGATAACCGAGAGCCAGCCTTGAGCCACAGCTTTCCTTCCACCATCAACTCTGTAATCTCTAAAACATCCATCGTGTTGAAGCATTTGCCCGAAATATAAACTGTTAGTTCATGGTCTGAAGCTTTGCACTCAGGGGTCTCACCCTGAAATCCACCCCAGCCCTGGCACTTCTAAAGATAAATGATCTCATTCGGTCTGTCTTCAGGGAGAGAATTACAACACCCTGTGATCGGGATTGATTCCCAGGAAGTATTACTGTTTTTAAAAATAAAGGGTTTTGCAATAGCATATAAGTACTACAGAATATAAAGCATCATTGCCAATGACTTATGTAAGGGAAGACATGGGTTTTGTCTAGGAAGGAGTTTTCTGGTCTACGTCTGGATGGGTTCTTCAAAGAACTAAATCTTCTGCAATTATTTATTGGGAGGTAATGTGTTCACAATTATTAATAATCAACAGGACACCAAAAAAAATGATCTCCTAAATAAACGTGTTCCTGGGAAGCGTCGGAAAAGTGCTGTCCCACAGAACTCCCTGTGTGACTGAGAAAAGCTATATCCCAACCTCCAACACAGCAGCACCAGTTGGGTGTGGCCAGGGGGCACCTGGAATGTGTCTCACGTGACTGAACTTGAATTTGTCCATTGGCTACAGTATTGGATGCTTTTCTGAGTAAAAACTATTTTTTTTCTTTTTGTTTTCCTTTTTATTTTTTTTTCATGTATACAGTTGATTATAAAAGAAGCTGTAAGTATTGTCGCCACCATTTTGTGACTTGGAAAACCTAGTCACATACAATTCAGATCCTATGACTTGTCCTTAACCAAAATGGGTAATAGCAGAGTGAGTAAAGACAGCTACAAACAACAAAATTTGGAGACAGAGAAGAACCAATTTTCCCAGTTAGGAAAAAAAAGAAAAAAGACCAGTTGTACTGTTGATTTTTTTTTTCACAACTGAAGTTTTCCAGTTTGATTTAATGAATACAATCTTAAAGGAATGCCTCTTTGATCTATAATTAAGAAACCATTAGGTCATATGTTTTATAAAATTTGAATTATTTAAATCCAAAGGTAATATCAGCTGTTTTTCAACTGACCAGACACCTGCTAAATATTGGAAAACCAAGGCTGTTTCTTTTCTTTCGTGTGTCCTCACCTTCACTGCAAGCATGGCTTTTCTGGAGGCTCATTTTGGCTTCAATGTACTTTCTTCTAAGCTGTGAATTCAGTAGAACTCTCACAAGGCTCTTAAGTGGATGCCCAATTTACTATTCTTTTCCAAATATTCTACTTGCAATGGACATGGTTTTCACCAAAACCACTCTTCCATCAGTCAGTCCATAGTGAGCCTCAGAACCTGGGGTCGTCTATGTCTTAAATCTCCGTATAAGATAAAGCACTGATTTTTAAAAAATCCATACCCATACCCATAGGCTGCCAAGATCGGAGGCACTGCCTGGAGCTCGTTGATGAACAGAGCGTGCTCTGGTGCTCTGAGAGGCATGAGCAAGGAGCCGGTCTCTCGTGAGGGTTACAGGTTCTTGGCAATTCTCCTACAGAGCTGCTTCACCTGCCTCCTTGCGCCCAGTTCATGAGTCCCTAGGTGTCAGCCCACATCAGTGTGGCCTGTGAGACTCTGCCTGGTCCCACCACTCCCATAACCTTCTCTCTCTGACACTTACCTCTGCCTGGGGTGACCTTTCTTTCCCTGCCTTAATGACACCGTGCTTGTTCCTGCCTCTGGGTGTTTAGACTTACCCCCATTCTGGCTTATAAAGCTCTCCCCAGATGTTCCCTGGCTGCCTCCTTTCACTGTTGGGGTTTCTACCAAATGGCACCTGCTCTGTGTGGCCTTCCCGGATCCCTTAGCTAACCCTCTGTCCCCATCCCCACAGTCACGCCGCACCGTTACTCCTCACTGCTATGCTCTGTCTCGTGTGACCGTACACTGCATCTGTCTTCATGTTTACTGACCACCCCCACCCCAGCGTTGTCTGCTCTCCACCGAATACCAAACCTAGCAGGACAGCTGCTCTGTCATGGGCACACAGGAAATAATTAAATGAAGATGTGTTAAATTGTAACTGATGAGTAAGGCTTATTAAACATAACTGATATTTTCCAAATTAATTTCTCAAATACATTCTACTTCTCATGTGAAACAAACCTTTGACTGGAATTCTGGGTGGTGTGTGTGTTTGTGTAGGGCATGGGGGGGATCACGGCACAGAGTTCCCGCTCAGAGGAAAGAAAGAGGTCATGGTCTCCTCCAGCCTGCCCACTGGGGATGACCGCGTACCACATCTAAGTACTTAGGATCTGGGGGTTTGAACATGTTTTTCAGGCTCATAGAATTTCTTATTGAAAAATGCAGGTGCCTTTTCATGGTGATTCTTCTCAAGCACTGTGTTCAGCTCTGGAAAGTAGATGTTGAAGAAGATGAGACACGGTGTCTGTTCTTGGGGAGCCTACATTTTAGCCTCATTGGCTCCTATTGGGAACAACACATACAGACAGGGTTTTTAAAAAAAAAAAAAAAAACACACAGGGAAGAGGAAAAAGGGAAAAAGGAAGAGAGAAATTGCAAAAGACTAATTTTGCCCACTTTACTATTTTTTCTCAAATTGGTCATATAGAACATAAAATATGTGTAAAGACTGTGGCAAAGTAAATGGCTCATATACTGAGCGTTTCTAAGAGAGTGTTATGGCTCACTCTCAATTTTATTGTAAAACTGTCGGCTTCCGGAACATTTCAGAGACAAATCTGGAGCAAGCAGTGTGATCAGAAGGGCATTTTGATCTATAAGATCTTATCATTCTATAGATCTATAAGATCTACACTGACACTCCTGAGGTTTCACCCATTTCAAACTGTTCGCGTTGAGCCTGTGAGGCATCTGATTGATTCAAGGGGGTGTATAATCTCTCTTCTTAGTGTTCCTGCACAAGACTATTTTTCTAAAAAATTGTACAGCTGTGTAAGCAGGAACTCTAAATGAAAACGCTGAAATAGCTTTTGCTGTTTTTCAACATTAAATACTCCAAGCAGAGCCGAAGTACTGAAAGATAATTCCTCTGTTGTTCCCTTGCCACCTAAAGAGCTTTTTCTCTTGGAAATTTTGAGTTCTGAATTTATCTGAAAAGTCTTAATTACGTTTAAGAAAATGTTTCTTATTCACAACCTGAATTGATCTTCAATCAGTCAAAGCCCTGCTTGGATGCTCATGGAAAGTTATAGGCCACTGACAAGCTTTCGTCTGATTCCTGGCTTCTGGGTCGGATCTATTCCAGGAGACCTGGGAGCCTGCTCCCAGGGAATCTTATGACCCTTGCACAATAATAGACAAAGCCAGAGGCAAAAAGAACCCTCAGACTCTTACCTCCTGTAGCATTCACTATCTGGTGCTTCCTTCCACGGCCATACCCTGGGCTCTTCCTGCAAAGCCTAGGATGGCTGGGCCAGGAGAACTCTCAGATGGTGGGTTTTTAGGACCTTCTGCCAAATTTTCATTTACTCATATGCTTAGGAAACAGCGCTGGATTCTGTGGGGCGGGGATATTAATAGTTTTTAAGTCAAAACTTCTATATCAGAATTCCTGCCCTGTCACTTGCAAATCTAGAGTGAATTAACTTTATCTTTTTGAACTTCTATCTCATTGAAATAGAGATAGTGAAGATTGCTCCAAGTCTTTTACCCAAGAAAATACCTGTGAGTATTCTGTAATACCACACTCTCAAAGACCAGAAATGATTTCTTCTTCAAATCGATTCAGAATGAGGCAAGGTAGAAAGAAAGATGAAAAAGAAGGAAGGAAAAAATCTTGCATTATTATTTTTCGCACTCGAACAGAGGTCCCAGGAGTTTGAAAGGTGAAAGGTGCTGGGTGTTTTATGGACCTCCTGTATGTCCATGGACACCCTCAGCAAAATGGCACCTGCATAAACAGTCTGTCACCATTCCCTAATACCAAAAGCAGAACACAGTCTTCTCTCCCTGTGACTTTCCATGCACTAAAAGATGATGTATTTCAAACTTATGTTGGGCACCATCAAAATGAAAGCATATACCTCTCACTCTGAGTAAGGAAAACAAGAATGAGAATGAGGTGATATTGGCAGACAATGGATTTCTTTTTAGTGCCAAATGTAAGGAGTTTAGGAAAGCACAATATTTCCTTAATATCTCTCTCTCTGGGTTTCTTTGGATTGTGGAAAGTCACCAGAGAATCTGTTTCCTGGTTATTTGATAGCTCGCAATTTCTCTCAATGTTCATCTTTAATTTTATCCCCTATATGAGCCCAAACAGGGTCTTTGATTCACAGGTGTGTTATTTTCCATCAGCTATAGCTTATTGCCACTCAAATTATATTGTGTAAAATGTAATAAAATGAAGACCCTCAACAACAATGCAATTAAGCAAAAGAAAAATATATATTTACAATATATAAAATATACGTGTGTATATCCACACACTATACAACAATATGTGTGTGTACGTATGTGTATATATTTATAGTTGTAATGCATAATTTATTTGGAAGATACGGTGCAGGGACAGCGACATTTCTATAGTCCCAGATGCACAGAATTATGGGAGTAAAGATTCATTTCTAGGCAGTGTGGCGCACTTTTTATGGAATCGATTAATCTTGGGAAAATAGAAAACATTAAATAAAACCGTACATAATAGTAAAGGTATGTATCTGCTATATTCTTTAAGATATATATATATATATATATATATATATGATATATAAGATATACATATATATACATACATATATATATATGATATATAAGATAAGATATATAAGATATATATATAATGCCGTCATCCGGGCCATGGTAACACCGAAGAGCTCGCACTGGGCAGAGAGAGGAGCGCAGGGGCTGGAGCCAGGCTCTCAGGGCTGCGCAGGCTGGGGCTGCCGGCGGGAACCAGCACCACTGGATCGGAAGCCCCATAGCCCGGGGTCTGCGGGGAAATGCAGCAGGTGCATTTGTCGAAGTCAGGGAGTGCTCCCCGGAGGAGGAGGCGGTGGATGTGGGGTTTTCATGGCACGGAGTTTAGAGGAGGCCACCAGAACAGGGACGAGTGGGGCAGGACGCACCTGCAGGGATGACGTCGAGCTGGAAGGAGGCCTGGGGGGTGCTGGCAGGCTGCCCCCAGGACACGGGAGAACATTTAGAACACGGGCTGGCCAGGGGACGAGCCCGCAAGCTGGGTCAGGACGCCGCACCGTGAGGGGCCCTGAGTGTCCGAGCCAGGAAGGGCGATGCAGTCCCCAGGCAAGGGGCACCCAGGGAGGCTTCAGGGGGCAGACCGGCACCTACTCCAGTGGGACGACCCCGCAGGGCCCAGAGTGGGGGAGGGGAGTGGGGCTGCTGCGGACCTGGGCTGGGAATCTGTCTCTACAGACTGTATCTGAAATGGAGTTAATTAGTGCTCAGGACTGAGTCAAACGGAGTGAGACCAGTTCTTGGAAGGTTGCAAGGTGGTTTGCCTCCTGGTGCCTACCCTGGCTTTCGTTGTTGTCGGGTTTTCCTCCTCTTCCAACCACCAGCCATGAAGTCAAGTTTAAAAATTGCATTCATTTAATGATTTTAGGCCCTAACCCCTTACCCAGAGGGGAAAAATGCTGTCAATGATTTCTTGTATATCCACCCAGTAATATCCATTTCAGGGATGTATTGTTATTATTATTTATTGTTATTATCTTGCTTTAAAAAAACCTGTCTCACAAATGCATTCTATGTGATACCATGTTATTCCATAGAATGAAGGTCGCATGCTTTATCTCTGCGCTCACCAGCGGCAGAGAACCAGACCGTGACTGTGAGGACGTGACACTGTCCTCACAGGCGTATTCTGTGTTGCTCACGTGTCCCTGTGGGATTCGTTCCCAGGAGTGGAGTTTCTACTCTGTGTAGACGGTGCACTGAGGGGACTTAAGGTGATGCTCCTTCTGGACTGTCATCTTCAGAGCTATGCAGCAGGTGTTTGGGACATTTTTATTTAATGTTATGCAAATCGCCTTCCAGGGGCTCTTGCCTGAATCCCCTGGACCATGGCAAGCCAGTTTATGTGGGTCAGGCAGCCAGACCACCTGGGTTCCATTTCTATGACCTCACAACTAGCCGTGTCATGTGGACAGTGAACTGAGATGCCTCCTGCCTCAGTTTCCCCACTTGTGAATGTGAGGATGTGTTGAATTAGCACATGTAAAGCACGTGAGGCAGAGTCCTGGATGTCCTGAGCACCCAGCATGGGTTAACTCCTCTGGTGGCTTTAATGACCATCTTTAAATGTATTTTGTTTTTAAACTGCATTTTATGCCAAATGATACACAGGGATATGATAGATCTGATGTGCTAGCTACATGTCATACTAAGACATAGTAAATAAATAATTATAAAATCAAAGAAAAGGGTTGAGACTCTGCCACAATTTGGAAAGTTCTAGCCTGAGCAAGATCATTCCTTGGAATGCCTTGAGCTCCTTAAATCAGAGAGGGTCTGTGGTGCCACATGGGCGTTACAAGACTCATCTCTCCAAGTGTGAGTGAAGTTGGGCATTTCTCGTATGTTCATGAATTTTATTTTGTTTTATTTTATTTTTGTAAACTGCCCATTATCTTTTTTGCCTGATTTTATATGAAGTTTTGGTCTTTATCCATTGGTTTGTAAAGGGTTTTATAAATGGAAGAGATTAGTTCTTTGTCACATGTACTAACAATTTGTTCCTATTCATGTCTGAAGTATTTCTGAGGGCTCCCCCCACCCCCATTCTGTTTCTTTCGGTTGAGCTAAGTTATCAGTCTTTTCTTCTCTGGCACCTGGGTTTGGGCCTTGCTGACACCCTTGATCTTACCCACAAGGCTGAGAAGCAATTGGGTCCTGCTTAGAAACCCACAGCCGACCACCTGCGCTTTATATCCACATACACTCTCCCCTGGTTTTGTCCCGTCCTTTCTCCGGGTCTCTTTTAGTGTAAATCTTCATTCCATCCCACAACTACTTCAATGTATGGTGTGAAGGATGGACCTCGTGTGGCGTATGGACCTCTAGATGGCTATTTGGGCCAGCATCACCTACTGAGTAACTCCTTTTTCCTCACTGAATTGAATCGCCACGTTCACTGGCTTCATGTGCTGCATTCCAGGATAAGTCTGTGTGTTTACTGTCGGACTCTCTGATCGCTCGTCACGAACACCTGACCTAACACGCTAATCTCTGAGAGCCGGGGTCGGGCTCTGTCATGTACTTCTCTATGCCTGTAGAGCTAACCCTTGTTACTTTTTTCACTAAGTGCCTCAATGACTCTTGCATGTAACATTTCAAATTGAAACATGGCATTATCAAAAAAAAAAAAAAAGGAATGATCTTATTTTACTTAGCATTTTACTTTAGGAAGGACTAATGTCTTTATAATATCAAGTCCTGGTACCCAACCCAGGGATTGTTTCTGTCTCCTGTCACGTCCTTCAGTGCTGTTCTGAATATTTATTCATAGAAATCTTGGAACATTTCTTGTTAATTTTTTATTTCAGATTCCATTAAAATTGGAGTCAATTTTTCCTTATTTTACATATGTGGGGAGAACCATTGGCTTTTGAAATTAATTTCAGAAGGAGAAATTTTACTGAATTTTCTTACTACTTACTGTTTTTGGGATCTTGTCTTGTTTTCAAGAAGCAGACACTAATAATTTTGATTTATTTCTAATGTTTATGCTTCTTGCTTTATACCTTTTCTTGATGAATGTGCTAAGAAAGGTAAGAATAGAAACCTGGGAGGGAGGAGTGAAATATTAAATACGGGTTTAAAAAGGAAGCTATTGCCACCAAAATAAATGTCCTCTCTGGGAGCAAGTTATGAGAGAAGTCAGAAATAGAAGTCTGGGACCTTACAGAGACATGAAGGAATGAAGAAAAAAGCTTATGAAACATTATATTGCTACTATTATATGACAGAAGTTTTAAATCATTTTATTATCCCTGAATGATGAACCAAATCCAGTCTCTCTCTTTTTTTTAAATTTAAAATCAATTAATTGGGACACCTGAGTGGCTCAGTTGTTAAGCATCTGCCTTTGGCTCAGGTCATTATCCAGGGTCCTGGGATCCAGCCCTGTACCCGGGCTCCCTGCTCAATGGGAAGCCTGCTTCTCCCTCTCCCTCTCCCCCTGCTTCTGTTCCCTCTCTCCCTGCCTCTCTGTCAAATAAATAAATAAAATCTTAAAAAAAATTTTTAATATAAAAAAAATCAAGTAGTTAACACATAGTGTATTATTAGTTTCAGGATAGAATTTGGTGACTCATCCATTGTGTACAACACCCAGTGCTCATCACATCCGTGCCCCCTTTAATGTCCGTCACCCCGCTACCCCATCTCCCCGCCCACCTCCCCTCAGCAGTCCTCAGTTTGTTTCCTAGAGTTAAGAGTCTCTTATGGTTTGTCTCCCTCTCTATTTTTATCTTACCTTATTTTTTCTTCTTTTCCCCTAGGCTCATCTGTTTTGTTTCTTAAATTCCACATATTAAGGAGATCATATGATAATAGTCCTTCTCTGGTTGACTTATTTCACCAGTATAATGCCCTCCAGTTCCATCCACGTCATTACAAATCACATTAGGTCTTTCGATGTGCGTATATATTCATCCAAGGGTGTCAAACACAGCTTCACATTTACTTCTACTTTTTTTCTCTATAAACTCCTAATTAATTTGTTTTTTCAAGACTCATAGATTTGGAGAAAATAAGGCAAGATCAACCACTTTTATTACATTAGCTTTGGGGCATAATATATATATTTGTTATGGAATCGTATATATACAAGAGTATGAACAATGAAGGAAACATAATAATAATTATCATAATTAGTGATATTAATAATGTAATTAAAAGAGGAACAGCCACAACACCACTGAAAACTTCCGGCATGCCAAACACTGAGCACAGTGATGTAAATGGATTTTCTTGTTTAATCCCCACAAAAACTAAGTTTGCAAAAGCTTAATTGCCCAAATCCGTTGTTTATGACTTATTTTCAAAGCCAGTTCTCTACAACTCTAAAATCCCAGCCCAGGCACTAACTTAGCCCCAAAACTATTCATTTATTTTTCGGTAATACTTAAGAAATCACAAATATTGGTTCCAAATCAATTTTTTAAAGTCCATCAATAAATGCAAGCTGCTGAAAGATTAATTTAAACACTTGGTAGAGATTAAAAAATAACATAATCTAATCAGAGAAAATGTGCTGAGAGCTCGCAGGGGCGTTTTCTGGAGATGCGCACGTAGCATCTCTATCCGAGAAAGAAAACCATCCTCAGGGAGCCTGCGCTCCAAAACTCGGGCATCGCCGGCACGAAGAAACGTCTTAGATGAAAGCTGACATCGGACTCGGAGAGTCTTTGCCCGAAGGCAGACACACACACGTGGCCAGCTTCTGCGGTCAGCTTCTTCCTAAGGCCACGTCCTCCTCGAGAAGCCTGGTTGTGGGCGGAGCCTTGTGAGGGATGCGGGAGAACAGGATCGTCCAGGGCAGGGGAACGGGATCGTCCGGGGCTGGGGAACGGGATCGTCCGGGGCTGGGGAACTCTGCCTCTGCAGGGCCTCGGAAGCACCAGGCAGGCGCATCTCAAGAAACAAACCGAGCGGCCCCCATTCCCAGAGGACAATTGTGCACAGCTAAGAAGATTGTTTTCCACTGGAGAAAAGGGGGGATATTTTTTTCAGCTGGTGACAGGGAATGAGGTGGGGGACAGGCTGTCAGGGTACTGCTAGTGTCCCCAAAGGCTGAGTCCCTGGGACTCAAAGGGAGACTTCCTTAGGAAGCCACGCGTGAGTCCCCAGGGTTCTGGGGCTGCTCAGAATGGGAACAGTCTGTCGCTCCCTTTCATTTAACCAGCATCCTTTTTTTTTTTTAATTGAAGTATGGTTGACATAAAGTGTTATATTAGTGTCAAGTGTATGACATAGTGATTTGACATTTACATATGTTATGAAATACACGCCACGGTAAGTGTCCCCACCATCTGTCGCCACACAGTGTTATCACGTTACTGACTGTATTCCCTGTGCGGCACTTTTCATCTCCATGACTGGTTCCTTTTATAACTGGAAGTGACTCAACCCCCTTTACTATTTAGCTCATCCCCCAACCCCCTTTCCTCTGGCATCCACCGATTTGTTCCCTGTATGTAAGAGTCAGTGCTTTTTATTTTGTTGTTTAGATTCTGCATGTAAGTAAAATCCTATCGTATTTGTCTTTCTCTGTCTGACCTTTTTTCAGTTACCATGACACCCTGTACGTCCAGCCAGTGTTTCTAAAAAAACAAACAGAGGTCCCAGAATTTTCACAGTATAGTCTTTCGCTTCCTTGGTTAAGTTTATTCCTATGTATTTTATTATTTTTAACCAATTATAAGTGGGATTCTTTGCTTCCTTTCTTTCTGCTACTTTGTTATTGCTGTATATAAATACAATAGGTTTCTGTATATTAATTTTGTATCCTACTACTTACCTGAATTCATTCGTCAGTTCTAATTTTTTTTTTTAGTGGAGTTGTTAGGGTTTTCTACTTATAGTATCATGCCAGTTTCTTTGCTGGCTGTCAGTTTTCCTTTATTTATTTAGTTTTTAAAGATTTTTTTTTTTTTTTTTTGTCATTTGCCAACAGGGACAAGTTTGCTTCTTATGAATTTGGACATCTTTTATTTCTTTTTCTTGTCTACATGCTGTGGCTAGGACTTCCAGTACTATGTTTACTGAAAGCGGTGAGAGTGGACACCCTCGTTTTGTTTCTGATCTTAAGGGGAAAGCTCTCAGTTTCTCATCATTAAGTGTAATGTCAGCTGTGGGCTGTTTGTTTGTTTTATAGAGAGCCTTTATTGTGTTGAGGTGAGTCCCTTCCACACCTGCTTTGCTGAGAGTTTTTTATTATGAATGGACGTTGTATTGTATCAGATGTTTTCTCTGCCATCTCTTGAGATGAGTGTGTGTCTTTTCATTCTTTCTCTTGTTAATGTGATATAGCGTATTCACTGATTTATAGGGGAATATTGAACCACACTTAAATTCCTGGAATAAATCCTACTCGATCGGGGTGGATGATTTTTTTTTTTTAAGATTTTTATTTGACAGAGAGAGAGAGGGGGAGCTCATAAGTAGGCAGAGAGGCAGGCAGAGAAGAGAGGGAGAAGCAGGCTCCCCGCTGAGCAGAGAGCCCAATGCGGGGCTCGATCCCAGGACCCTGAGATCATGACCTGAGCCAAAGGCAGAGGCTTAACCCACTGAGCCACCCAGGCACCCCGTGGATGATTTTTTTAAATGTATTCTTCAATTTGTTTCATTCAAGTTCTTTTGAGAGCTTCTGCAACCATGTTCCTCAGAGATGCTGGTCTGCAGTTCTCTTTTTTGTGGTGTCTTTGTCTGGTTTTGGTATCAGGGTTATGCTGGCCTCATGGAGAGAATTTGGAAGTTTTCCACTCTCTACCACTTTTTGGAATAATATGAGAAGAATAGGTTTCAACTCCTCTTTAAGTGTTTGGTAGAATTCACCTGTAAATTCACTTGGTCCTGGACTTTCGTTTGCTGAAAGTTTTTTGATTACCAATTATATTTCATTACTAGTAACCAGTCTGTTCACAATTTCGATTTCTTCCTGATCCAGGTTTGGAAGATTCTGTTTACAGGAATTTATCCATTTCTTCCAGGTTGCTTCACTTGTCGGCCTACAATTTCTCATATTATTCTCACACAGTCCTTTGTATGTTCTCCCCTTTCATTTCTATTTCTATTTATTTGAGTCCTCGCTCTCTTTTTCTTGATGAGTCTGGCTAAAAGTTTATCAATTTTGTTTATCTTTGCAAAAAACCAGCTCCTATTTTCACTAATGTTTTCTATTTTTTTGTAGTATTTATTTCATTTATTTCTCCAATCTTTATTATTTCTTCTTTTCTACTAGTTTTGGACTTTTTTTCATAGCTGCTTTAGATGTAAGGTTGGGTTATTTATTTGAGATATTTCTTGTTTCTTGAGGTAAGCCTGTATTCTACAGTGTTCCCCTTTAGAGCTGTTTTTGCTGCATCCTAAAGGTTTCGAACTGTTATGTTTTCATTTTCATTTGTTTCCATGTGTTTGTTTATTTCCTCTTTGACGTCTTGGTTGACACAGGTTATTTGGAAGCCTGTGGTTTAGCCTCCATGTGTTTCTTCTTGTAATTGATTTTTCTAGTTCCGCACCACTGTGGTCAGAAAAGATGCTTGGTCTGAGTTCAGTCTTCTTAAATTTACTGAGACTTGTTTCATGACTTAACGCATGACTTATGATGGAGAAGGTTCCGTGTGCACTTGCAAAGAATGTGGGTTCTGCTGTTTTGAGTGAACTGTTCTGTTTATATATGTTGGGTCTGTATGGTCTAATGGGTCATTGAAGCCACTGTTGCCTTGTGGATCTTGTGTTTGGATGATCTGTCCATATGTAAGGGGGATGATAAAGTCCCCTGCTGCTGTACTGCTGTCAGTCTCTCCCTCTATGTCTACTAACTTCTGCTCTGTGTGCTCAGGCACTCCTGCGGTGGGTACACATACATTTATGATCATTACATCTTCTTGTAGAGTTGTTCCCTTTGTCATATTAATGCCTTTCTTTGTGTCTTGCTACAGTCTTTGTTTTAAGTCTGTTTTATCTAACATGGGAATTGCTACCCTGACTTTTTTTCTTTCTCCGCTTCCATTTGCATGATCCATGCTCTCCAGTCTCTTCATTTTCAGGCCACCTTTAGGTTTGAAATGAGTCTCTCGTAGGCAACAGACGATACAGACGAATCTTGTTTTTTGTTGTTGTTGTTTATTTGTTCTTTGTTTTTGTTTTTTTTTTTTAATCCCTTCGGTCATCCTCTGTCTGTTGATTGGGGCATTTAGTCCATTTACATTTAAAGTAGTTGTTGAGGGTGTCTGGGTGGCTCAGTTGGTTAAGCAACTGCCTTCAGCTCTGGTCATGATCCCAGAGTCCCAGGATCAAGTCCGCATCAGGCTCCCAGCTCCACAGGGAGTCTGCTTCTCCATCTGAAATCTTCCCTCTCACTCTCTCAAATAAATAAATAAATAAATAAATAAATAAATAAATAAAATCTTTAAAAAAAATAAAGCAGTTGTTGATAGGTACGTACTTATTGCTATTTTGTTAATTGTTTTTTGGTTGTTTTTGTAGTTCTTCTCTGTTCCTTTCTTCTCTTCTTGCTTTTTTCCCTTACGGTTTAATGACTTTCTTTAGTGTCATGCTTAGACTCCTTTCTCTTTTTTGTGTGCATACCTACATAGAATTTTTATTTGTAGTTACTATTGGGTTGACATATAACTTCTTATGTATGCAGCATTCCATAGTAAGTTGGTGGCCACTTAAGTTTGAACACATCCTAAAAACATTAAATTTTTACTTCCCCTTCCATGATTTATGTATATGATGTCATATTTTGTATCTTTTTTTTATATCCCTTGGCTGATTTTTGTAGATATAATTAATTTTACTGTTTTTGTGTTTTTCCCTCCATACTGGTTTTATAGTCTACTAATTAGTAGCCAGCAGACTGGTTTTATTAGTCTTTACCTGTATTATATATTTGCTTTTACTGGTTAATTTTTTGCTCCTTCATAATTTCTTACTTCCAGTCTGGTCTTCCCCCCCCCCCCCATTCAAAGCATTCCCTTTAACATTTCTTGTGAGGTTGGTTTAGTGGTAATGAACTCCTTTAAATTAAAGAAAATTTTTAAATGAAATACTTTTAAAACTTAAATGCATTTAAAGTAATTTCCTTATTTTCAAGTATATTTTCCCAACCTGTTCCTAGGGAAGGAATCTTTTTCTTGCATATAGAGACTACATGATAAGAAAATCCACTTAAATTTTAAGTTGTCAATGTATTCAGAATAATAAGTCTTGTCTGGAATTCATAAGAGCTATAGTAACCTTTTAAATTAGAGTTCTAATGAGTTTTTAATGAAAATGACAAAACCCTGATTATTTCAGAGAGTGCGGATTAAGGATTAAATGATGGCTGTCTAGACTCACCAACATCTGGCTGTTATTTATTGATTCCTCCCAGCCCCACGTTCCAGGTCAATGGCTGCCAGGAGGACACATACCTCCGGCTGCCACCCCCGTATGAGTACTGCCGCAGGAAGGTCCTTTCGGTCAACGCAGTGAGAGTCATCTGCTTGGGCTGACAGATGGACAGAAGGAAACTACTTCTTAAAGCAGGCAGAATCATTCTTATGATTCCAGATAGCCACATGGAGAATTACAGGGGCAGAATTAGATATAAATGTTTTGGGGAGGCTGCATGTGTTCTGTTGTAGAAGAAAGAAAAGAGGGAGGAAAAGAAAGATCATGTGCTTGAAGAAGGAAAACACAAGTCAAGACAAGAGGGGAAAGGGCAGAAAAAGAGAAAGAGAAAAGAGCATGTGACATGCTGGTGTTGCCTCCCGGCCCCCAGCCTTTGCTGCTAGAACCGCTGCCCCTGCACCCCTGTAAAGGGCTCCATGTCTCTCGATGGCCTTCCAACAGCCACATGTGCTTAAACCAAGGTGGGGTCAGACCTGAGCTGGCCCCCTTCCTCTGAGCTGTGCTCACCACTAAGGCTGGGTATGTCTGAGTGCTCTTCCAACACAATTTTTTTTTAAATTTGACAGAGAGATAGAGAGACAGAGAGAGCACAAGTAGGCAGAGCAGCAATGAGAGGGAGAGGCAGAAGCAGGCCCTCCACTGAGCAGGGAGCCTGATGTGCGGCTCGATCCCAGGACCCTGGGATCATGACCTGAGCTGAAGGCAGACGTTTAACCGACTGAGCTACCCAGGTGCCCCCCCAAGACTATTTTTAATCAGAGTAGAGGGAGAAAAAGTGTCTTTGTGGCCATGAAAAGTGGAAAATGTAAAACTCAGGGTTCACAGGGATGCCTGGGAGGCTACGTTGGTTGAGCATCTTACTCTTGATTTTAGCTGAAGTCATGATCTCAGGGTGCTGGGATCCAACCTGACAACATAGGCTTCGGGGTCCACACCCAATGGTGAGGGGGCTCTGCTTAGGGATTCTCTCCCTCTGCCACTCCTCCCACTCTCTCTCTCTCAAATAAATAAATAAATAAATATTAAAACAAAGAAACAAACAAACAAAAAAACAACTCAGAACTCACAAAAGCCAAGGTTTCTGCCAAGTTCAAAAACTGACCTGTAGGAGGGAATGGACTAGCAGGTGAGATGAGGCACCGTTTGCCTCCACAGCTCAGCTGGGTCTTCTCATTCTCACTGCATAGCAGAATCCGCCATTTGCCTGTACTAATTTGAGTTTTTTAACCTCATGAATCATAAATGCTACAGCATGAAAGTAAAAATAAAGAAGAGGAATAAAACAGACAAGAGAGGTTAAGACAATGTACATAAATGGAAAAGAATGAAAAAAGAAAGACACACACTATAGGCATTCTCCTTTGTTGGCTGTCATGAAGCATGTGAGCATTTTGGGGAGACCCACATGACAAGGGGATGAGGGTGGTCTCCATGCAGCTGCCAGCAAGAAACTGGAGCTCTCAGACCCTCACACAAGAATAAATGAATTCTAACCAGTAACCTGGTAGAGTCTGGTAGCAACATTCTTCCCTGCAATAGACAACACAGATTTTGTACCTGGAAGTGATCTTGCTGGAACAATGACCTGAAAATGTGAACGTGACTGTGGATGGCAGTGGGTGGAAGACAGAGAAATTCTGAGGAGTGTGAGAGAAAGTCTCAAGGTCCTGTTAGTAGAAATTTAGGTACTGAGGACGCTGTTGATGAAGCTCAAAAGGAAGTAAGAAGCATGTTACTGGAAACCAGAAGAAGCGAGATCCCTGTTTTGTGGTTTCAAGACTTTGCAGAAATCATCTCCTACAGTCGCTTGAGAAGCAACAGGACTTGTAAGCCATGAACTTGGCTTTATAGCTAAGATTTCCAAGGAAAGACGGAGGTGCCTTCTGGCTTGTAGTACTGAGAGCTGAGCACTGCATGTAATAAGCATCCTACTTAGGTAAAATGCAAGAGGAGAGAGGTACATTAGAGTTTGAAAAAAAGGATCCAGGTTTTGATTCTTTTGAAAATTTTCAAGTCTTTCCAGACAGCAGAGAGAAAAAGCCAAGAGTGTGACTGTACAAATTTTGCAAAACCTTGGAAAGATCAAATCATCAGACTGTTCCAAAGGGCTTTCAGATGATCAAGGATGTCCTCCTTGCAGACCCTCTTGGCCATACCAGAGAGCTTCTAAGAAGGTAAATTGTGTTGCCCCTCAGCCCACACAGCAGGAATCCCAGGCAAAAAGGGTTTATCCAGAAAAGACCTTGGGGGATTTTGTCTAGAAATGTGAACCGTCCTCCCCAGAAATTCATGGGAGAGACACAAGTTCTTGATAAAATTGTATCAGTAAAATTCTGGCCAGCTTGGACTAAAAGAGAGTACAAAAGGGAAGGAGGATACCAAAATCCTAAAATTGTACTGTCAGGAAGCTGGCAGAGGGAAGTTGGTTGCATGTACATAGTATCCTCATGAAGAAGGAAAGATGACTCTCATGGCTAAACCAAGAACCCAGAGACTGGAGACAAGAGCCATGGAAGGTTACTCTCTGTGTTTGAGAACTATTATGGACCAGTGACCTTTTGTCCTTTACTTTTTCTCCTTTTCAGGGTGGGGACATCCATACCTGTTACGGATGGCTATCCCACCACTGCACATGGGGTGCATGAGGAGGGTGCAGGTGACTTTTCTTAAGGCTGGTTGCTGGCTCTGTAGGTTTGCAGATTGGCCAGTCAAGAGGAGATTTGCATAGTGTCATCCACACCTTGGAACTGACCTACATGATGAGATTTTGGACTTTGAGCAGATGCTATCATGGGATGAGGCTCTTGGAGACCTTGGGATGGATGAACGTATTTTACATTTGGGAAGAGCCTGAATCATTGGGCGTTGCAGTGACTCTGGCAATCTTGTAAGGAGGACCCCATGATTCCTGTCTCCAGGTGTGCCCTTTAAGAGCTCCCTCCTTCTGAGTATGGACAGGACCTGTGACTTCTAATCTATACAGTCCTGCAAAGGTAATAGACATAAGTTACTATGTAGGTGGGATTCAGGTACGCAACATGGCTAACTGTCTTGCTGGAGACTCTCTTGAAGACAGTTGTAAGGCACGCAGGTACTGGGGGGAGGCCTACCTCCTGAGGAAATGTAGGCAGCCTCTAGAACCCAAATGCAGGCTATGCTGTGGAACAACTCAAAGCCAAGGCCTTCAGTTATCCAGCTGTGAAGGAATGAATTCTGCCAACAAGTGAGCGAGCCTGGAAGGGGACTTTTCCCCAGTCCAGCCTCCGAGTGAGAACCCAGCCCTGCTGGACACTTTGAGTGTGCCCTTGTACAGAACCCAACTAAGCCATGCCTATGCTCCCGATTCACAGAAGCAGCAAGATAAGAAGTGTGTGGGGGTTTAAGCTGCTCGGTTTGTGGCACTATTTTTATGCAGCAATACATATCTACCATAGCAAGTGAGAGGGAGAGAGTGAATGCAAAAAAGAGAGTGAATGCAAAAAAGGACAAGAAAACACAGCCAACAGTCTTGAAAAGATAGCCCCCAGAGGGAGACTGAATGCAGGGACGGCCGACAACCAGGGCCAGCTCGCTGATTCGGGGGAGGACAAGAAAGCAGTTCAGAGTGGGTGGACTTGAACCACTGAACACAGGCCCCAGCAGCACAAGAAGAAGGGGTGCTGAGGAGGACACATGGGGGTTGGAGGACTCTGCCCTGTCTGGGGTGCTGTCAAGACCTGGTCCAGCAGGAACCTCTGCAGCTGCTGAAAGCCAGAGCTTTCTGCCAACCTGCTTTGGCACCTGCCATGCTTCCCAACAGGAAGACACGCCATCTGACGACATTTCTGAGGCTCTTCAGGGGCCGCTCAGATCACAGCTCGTGGTCGTCTCTTTAGAAATGGAAAATAATGAGCTTAGCTCGACATCTGCTAGTTTACAGGGTGGCCCAGAGAAATTTTCATGATGAATCACACCTCGTCTCTTTCTTTTGAGATTCTGGTTCTTATTTCTTGCAGAAATAAGTAGAAACTAGACATCAGGGAAAGCGACTTCTCAGTGGTCATCAGTCCACTGCTTCGGTCAATAGAACACGGTCACAGAACCTGTTGGTCTGGCTCCAGAATGTTTATAAGCCACTGTTAGGCTGGGTTTCTGGGCATCTTTTATCCTGACCCTGCTCCTGGGCATTTGGTCTCACCAGGCAAGTGGGTCCTCAGACAAACCAACAGCAGAAACACAATTACCCACAGCACTCACTCCTTTGTCTTTCTTCTTAGCACTCGCAGTAGTTCTGTCTTGTTTGAATAATGGTGTGAATGATGCTGAATTCGGGTTATTTGCCAGACGCGTGTCATAGGAGTAAGTGCCTGAAGTAATGCAGTCGCCCGGAGTGCAACAGACAGTGAGATTTCTTGGGTGATCAAGAAGAAAACCACACACACACACTCTTGTTCAATACAAGGGTCTCTCTTTTGAACATAGTATTCATGACTAGAGCTTTCATTAACTGCTCTAATGGCAGTTAAGGTGAAGCATTTATGAATAAGTAACAGAGGCTAAAACAGCCTCTTCTCCCTCTCCCACTCACCCTGCTTGTGCTCTCTCTGTCAAATAAATAAAATCTTACAATAAATAAATAAAGTCATTTGCAAAAACAGAATAATATTGAGAGTTGACTACAGCCAAGTAACAGAGTGCTCCATGGGCACGAGCTTCTCCCAGGACAATGCTGTGTCCCTCAACATGGTTTTCCTTTTACTACACATTTAAATGTCCAGTGTCTGTTGGAATTTCCAGATTAAATCAGGAAGGGAGAAAAATAAATAGATTTTATGAACGTAAAGAAATGCAGAGGCCATGCCAAAGACTATGTAACTGAACAACATAAAAATAGATTATAATGACATTGATTTCTTAGATACCCACACCCTGTTCTCATTCAGAGAATGCTTTTCTCCCTCAATTATGCATGTGGAATGCATGTAAAATACAATTTGGACCTTGCCATCTTCTGCAAAATATTTTCAAAGTAAATTGGTAGGTTTGGTTTCTTTACTCAATATAGGTTAAAATATATGTGGGCCTTTAAATAAAGGAACATACGCAGAAGCTTCCTTCTTGCCAATATTGCTTCTAATTTCTCCCACTGTCACTGAACATCAGGATGTTGCTTGTCACCCGGTGGGAGCTCTCCCTGAGTGGCCAAAGCTGGGACTTCCATTCTCTCTTTAAAATCAATCTATAGGGGCGCCTGGGTGGCTCAGTGGGTTAAAGCCTCTGCCTTCGGCTCGGGTCATGATCCCAGGGTCCTGGGATCGAGCCCCGCGTCGGGCTCTCTGCTCCGCGGGGAGCCTGCTTCCTCCTCTCTCTGCCTGCCTCTCTGCCTACTTGTGATCTCTGTCTGTCAAATAAATAAATAAAATCTTTAAAAAAAAATAAAATAAAATAAAATCAATCTACAGCCACTGGTGTTTATTTGACCTAAGTGGGGATCAATCACCGGCATCTTTCTATAGAAACAATAAAAGGAGGAAAATAGAAACAAAAAGAAGAAATTGTTAAGATCATTGTTAATAGAATAAAAACACCCGTGAGGCTGTGTATATACCAATGATTAAGAAAATAATAGTCCTCCAATTCATAACATACAACTTCTCATCATTACAGGAAAAAAAAGCATAAAACCATGAACTGAATGTAAAGGAATGGGACTTAGATTAATTGCTGGACGTTCTATGGCGCAGACACCCCTGAATCTGTGATGTGGTTAATATGGGGAAAGGGCCCTGGACATCCTGCACTCACGTCTCCTCACAGAAGTGGTGGGACTCCTGGGTCCTGCTTAGGGTTTGCAAGGAGTCCTGCCATCTGAGCTCTTTGCCTTTTGCTCTGCCTAAGGAAACAAACTCACATTAAAGAAATTCTCAGAAATAGTTCAGCACATTGAAAAGGATCCAAGAGAAAATGTTGGAAGCTGATCCAAACGAAGTTTCATGGTAATTCTCCACAGCCCAGAAAACAGGGTCGCTCACTATTGCCAGTCTCATGATGGGAAGAAGGCAGGCGGAGCTCAAAATACTCTTGCTAAGTATTTACAAAGATATAAGACACTAATTTTCAATGTTTCTAAGTGTTTTAAATTATAGCGTACTAAATAAATATGGCCTTCATCTGGCATAACTAAGTAGATGCCCAGCTTAACTTCATGACCAAAGGGGGTGTAACAGCCCGTGGAGAACTTCAGCTTCGAGCTCTTAAAGCCAAGTCTCATCATGCCGTTGTGGTGGTTTCATCCAGAAACAAGTCTGTATGTGTGCGTAAGAACCCTGGGGAGCTTGGGAGCTCGTACCACATGCTTTTCCTTCCTGTCTTTCTCTTGCTGCCTCCTGTTCTTTTCCTTTAAATAAAAACCTTTCATGAATACAACCCATGGAGTCCTCTCAGACACACCAAGTTGAGAAATCTTTGCATTTACCAAATACATATGCTGCATGGGAAGAGACATTGTTATGACTCCGGGATTTAGAGTGTGACTGGAGACAGCATTCCTAAAGTGAATTTCTCTAAATATAAGTATGCATATTTCTGGTGCCATATATTCAATAACATGAAAGTAATAAAAAGAGAAAGAGAGAACACTCTCATCTCTCCATGAAAATATTTCTTAGTGTAACGTGGCTCCCTAAATCTGTTGAACTAGAAGATAGCACCGTTTTCTGACTTCAGCATTTTTCTCTTGCAGGCTATTTTGTGCTCGGAAAATATATTATTGGGATGGCTCCAATTATGTAATCTTAGAGTACATCTTTAAGTACCTTAAAATGTGTTGAAACCTATTAAAACCAGTAAGAAGTTACAGAGCACCGATTATTAAGGAATGAGTCCTAGGACCTCAAGTAGGCTGGCATGGGAGATCCTTTGTTTTTGGTTTTGTTTTTGTTTTAAAGATTTTATTTATTTGACAGACAGAGATCACAAGTAGGCAAAGAGGCAGGCAGAGAGAGAGGAGGAAGCAGGCTCCCTTCTGAGCTGAGAGCCCGAGGACCCTGAGGTCATGACCTGAGCCAAAGGCAGAGGCTTTAACCCACTGACCCACCCCCGTGCCCCAATCCTCTGTATTTAATGCATGCACCAGAGATTCAAATGTAGATAAAATGCTTACATTATAGGGACTCAGAAGGGACTCTGGGAAGAGAGAGGACGTGGATGGGGGCTTGAAATCCAGCCTTCATTCGATGTCGTGGCAGAGAAGCAGGACTGAGGACCATCTCAGCCTGTACGACCTTGGACACATCAGTGAGTCTCTCTGTGCTGCTGGGCCTCGCTCAGAACATGCACAGCTTTGACATCTCTAAACTCCATTTTTTTTTAAGATTTTATTTATTTATTTGACACAGAGAGAGAGAGAGATCAGGCAGAGAGGCAGGCAGAGAGAAAGGAGGAAGCAGGCTCTCTGATGAGCAGAAAGCCCGATGTGGGGCTCGATCCCAGGTTGCTGAGACCATGACCCGAGCCGAAGGCAGAGGCTTAACCCATTGAGCCGTCCAGGCGCCCCTCTAAACTCTATTTCTTCTCTATAAATCTGATGTATCACTGAATCACTGCCTTACTTTGTTCAGCAAAACTCTCCTGGTCTTCACTGAATCTTTCCAATTCTTGGGCATGGTCTTTCTCTCTCATCAGAGATCTACTACAGCACATCAGTTGGTAAAAGTTTTAAGAAAAGATGGCAGCGAGTATCTTTGTGAACAGTCCTTGCTTCTACTACTAGATCTATTAGCCAACCTATGATTAAACCCATTCAATTTAACAAATACCATTTACCAAAAAACACAATTTCAAACACTCAAAAATGTCATATGGAAGTGTGGAATGGTTTCAGTTCAGTATTTCTAAACCTCCATTAAATCTGTTTTGTTAAATTGTCAGTCTTTCAGGAAAAGTCTTTGTTTGTGATATGATTTTGCAAACGAGGTAAAGGGCTGATTCCAAGTTTGAAGTTGTCTTTTGAAAACCTCAGCCTCCAATAATAAATTTGGCAATAGTTATCTAACATTTTATATTCTGAAAGGTTTATTGATAGAGTAACTCAATAAATTGGTTATCTGCTCTTAGTTTTATCTGCAATTAGTTTTAATAGAAATTGTGAACTTCCTGGTGGAAGAACGGGCCCCGCTGCTTGATTCTTATTTTTTACAGATTTATTTATTTATTTTAGAGAGAGGGAGAGAGCATCAAGCGGACTCCCTGCTGAACATGGAGCCAGACATGGGACTTGAACTCATGAACCTGAGATCATGACTTGAGTGGGAACAAAGAGTTGGACGCTTACCCAACTGCACCACCCAGGTGCCCCCTCCCCTATTGCTTTTCTAAGCTTTTTATGCAGACTTGGGAATGGTCAGAAATGTGTGTAAAGAAGTAACTGCTTTCTAATATTCTCCAATCTGAATATGACTTCCCTTTAAAAAAAACCAATGACACCTTATTTAACAGCTCTCAATGCCTTTTGCACTCATACCATTGGCTGTCAAGTAAATGCTGAACAAAGACACCCTAAAGAAATGTTTATGTTTAGAGTAATCTTCACTTTAATGTTGTAGTATAGAGACATCAAATCCATTACAACAAACACTTCCAAACTTTTCATCTTTCTATTTCTCGTGTTCAACACAGTTCATACTGTAGGTGCGAAATAAACGCTTTCTGATAAATGATAGATAAAGTGCTACGTGCTGGATGGCCCTGTTTTGTAGAGCGGCAGTGCAGCAGGTGGGTCAGCACGTGCGTGCTAAGGCCAGACAGAACTGAATTCGAGTCTGGCTGTGCCCGTTCCTAGCTGAGTGCTGGAGGGTGTTAGATGCTCCTTGTCTCCATGAGGAGCAGAGTTTAGGGCCCTGCCTTACAAATTCCTCCTGACCCATTCCATATTGGTTTTCTTTATTTTCTCTGGACAAGGCTTTGGGGCTTAAGAGCAACATGGCAAAGCCTTTCCCCAACTATACCTATTAGAGATCACATCTGTCAGTAAAAATGTGTCTAAAAACAAAGGCCAAATAAAAATAATTAAAAATCTCTAAGTATCAGGAGTTCTATCACCATATATCTGAAAATCTATCAGAAGAATTGGCATTTCATGGTTACTCAGTTTTCTTTATATTTAAGCCAAGTGGAAAGATGACATGAAATCAATTATGTTATTTACTAAAGATCATAGTAAAGTTGGAAAATATTAAAGCAATTAATCTACTTTCAGGACAAAATTAACCTGCTTCCTAAATTTATGAATCTTATGCAATGCAAATTACATATAATCTGTCATACGACCAAACTCCAATAAGTGCCCTAGAAGGTTGCTGATCCCGCATTTAATTCTGGCTGAGCTATTATCAGGAAGATCTCTCACATCATAAAATCGGTTTTACAGTTTACAGATTCGGTACTTGCTAAGTACAAGGTTGCATCTGGTAGAGAAAATAGATTACGGTCGGTGCATTTATATTTTCTTTAATTTATTTGTTCCTCCTCTGATAGTTTAAAGACACATTTGCTGAACACATTACAAAAATCGTTTCATGTTTCCTGGCTGACCCCGTCCTGTGTGATGCAGTCCTGGGCAGGGTATCCACGTGCCGTGTTCCCACGAGCGTGACCTGCCTGTCGTCAGTGACCTCTGGTAATTCTTGGTGTGTGGGAGTCACCTCTGCCCCTCCTGGCATATCTACTAAGGTGCTATTCCTTCTTTTTTCAATAACATACACAGCGAATTTTTAGTAGGTTATAGAAAAGTAGATATTTTTCTTTCTAATAGACCGATGTTCTGATCTTTCCAACCGCTCTCATCCTCGTATAATTTTCTACTCACCTTCGTAGTCAGGTGTGACTATGAACAGACAGCTCAGTTGTCATTCTAAACCACTGATCTGATCACACTGAACTCAGAAAACTCTGGAGACTCTCCTGTCCATCCTCCTCCCCACCAAGGCCAGGCACACTTCGCAACGAGGTCTGTGGCTTGCCACAAATCCCTCCATCCTCTTGTCCTTCTCTGAGCCCCAAAACTCCATCCCTTACCAAGGTCCACCCTCCACCATTACTCCTCTAAGATCAAAGTCCTCCTGGTCTTGGGAAAATTGAGGCCTCTTTCTCATAAGCTTCTCTCTTCACCTGCTTTCTAGATGTCGTTCTTCCTCACTCTCAGCTCACCCTTTGGTGTCTTTTTGCTTTATTTTGCAACCAGGAAATCCAGGACCCTCACTCCCTCAGACCAGACGTTCTGCAGCCCTGTGGATGCCCCCCTCCATTTCCCAAGGCACCACGGACAGATTGATGAGTGACTGTAACATATGCTGTGGTCAGAATGGGGATGGCTATCTAAGGGGACTTGTGATGTAGTGGGCAAAGCTTGGAACTGGGTATAAACATGACCGCCTCAAGATTTCCTGTAAGGAAGCATGACCAGGACCTTCCCACGGTGCTCCCATCGCCAGCCTGGCTCTGCTTCCTGGACAATCACTCACCTTCTGACCCTGAGAGTCAAATTCAGAAGCTCTTCTCTTCACTCATCTTTAAGAAAAAACAAACCTCTGTATACAGTCATTGCTCTGAGCCTAGAATATACATCTTGGTCCAACCACAATTGCCCACTTAAAGTATCAGTTCTCCAAAGATGTCTTCCTGCAGGCTGAGCTTTTCACTCTAAACCTGTCCCAGAGCTGTGCCCTTATAGGCAACCTAGGGCTGGACTGCCCAGGCCTAGTAGGTAAGTCCTAGGAGAGATTTGTCAGTCTGTCTTGGGTCCCCTTTAGTTCTTTCTTACAGAGGACATGCCCCTCCATTCTTTCTGCAATGTGCTTATTTCCTGTGGATTCCTCTGGACAGAACACCTGTGCGCACACATACACACACACATACTGCACACACTTGCACACACAGACATGTACACAACACAAACCCATACATGCACATTACACTTAAGTATGTATAAACACGCACAGCACACACATACACACATGCACACAGACATGGGCATTGCACACATTCATTCTTCCAGCAAAAAGTTACTGAACCCAATGTGAATACAATAATGAGCAAAATATGGTCATCGCCCTAATGGAGCTTATGGCCAAGTGAAGGAGATGGCAAATCGCTGCAAAATAAAATCTCTCTTTGTACTCTGTGACAACTGTAATGAAGGCTGAGTGCTCAGACGATGCCCAATGGAGGGACATGCCAGGGCTAGGGGCTGAGAGCAGCTTCAGACCTGCAGGGAAGGGCACTTCAGGGAGAGGGAACAGCACATGCAAAGACCCAGTGAGATGAGGGAGCACGTATTTAGTTTTTAGAATTAGTTTTGAAAGAATCACCAAGAGACAAATCAAGACTCCACCCCCTACAAAAAAAGTATTTAAATAAATAAGTATTTTATTTACCTGTGAAGTTGAGTCAAGAAAAATCCCATTCATATATAAAATCCTGTTTTTTTATCATAAGATGATGAGATTTGAAAAAATGCAAACCATTTTTTTTTTCCATTTGAAAAACTCTCACTCGATGTTTAAGTGTCAGCAAGTACCAGAGTTCTCACTCTGCTGTTCCCTTTGATCACGTGAACTTTGGTTGTACTCGGCTTTCTGGAGGACACAGAACAGATGGATGGCATGCTTCCACTTTAACCTTCTCAAATCCTGAGAAAGAGCACATCCTAAAATACACGTGTTGATGGCCGATGGACTAAAATGTCACTCACAGACGTGTTTCAGTGAACAACCTTTAGAAACAAGTAAATGAAAAGTGCAATTGCTCAAAGTTTATGGCTTCTAAATGCTCTTTTTATCCAATATGATTCTGAATGGATCCAACAGAAAAATGCTAGACATTTACAGTACTTTTTTTTTCTCTTGGAGCAAATAAGTTGCTGGTGTTGTTTTTAAACTATGGATTGAGTAATTCTTTAAAAAAATGTAGAAGTGACACATGTTCAAGGAATGTAATCCAAAGAAGAGGGATGTCGTGGGCTGGAAGCAGGGATGTGATCTGGAAAGCTATGGGGGTTAGTAGCCTCAGAGCTTGTCAGTCAACTAGATATGGCTCTTCTGGGAGAAGACAGAGGTTTTCTCTGATTTTCCCCAAACCCAAATTCAGTTCCTGGTTAAAAGAACTAGAGACGGCCCCTGGTTACGTCTTTGTAGCTACAGCTATGCCCGTGATTCAGTAATCCATGGATGACTGTGCCTTTCAGGCCATCCCTTAGAACACCAGGTCCTCTTTCTTCTGGGGAGCTTCCCCCATGACCTGCCTGTGAACTTGCTCCATAGCCCCAGGGTAGAGGAGACTCCCTGTCCCTTGCCTCCTGTCCTCATGGTAGTCATGCTGGGTCTGTCCCTGATGCTGACCCTGACCTTCAGCTTCCTATGTTCTGCCCAGGTCCTCAATCCTTGTAGCTTCATCTTCCAGATGCCAACCCTCACTTCCTGCGTGGACCACCTTGACCTTCTGCCCTTCTTCTGAGTCTTCAAGGCTCACTGCCTACTTTCTCAGGTCTTTTGTTGTCTAGGACTGTTCATTCCAGACTTCATTTCACCCATTCAGACCTGACCTCTTGTCCATTTGCTTGGGTTCTGAGGGCATCCCAGAACCTGACCATCTTCTACATGGTACTTTTCCCTCTTTCTGTAAGATTCCTTTCAGAAATGGCTGAGACTTTTGTTGTTGTTTCCTTGGGTCTCCCAGAGCTCTTAAGTCCAATCCATTTTGGCAATGGACATATTGGACAGATCCATCCCACTGATGAGCAGTCCAGCGCTGGCTCCATTTCTCAGCAGAGCTGCCATTGACTCATTAAAACACACACCTGTCTGTTCTCTTATGCGGTGAGCCTGTCATGGACACAACAGTCTCAGTAACACACCTCACCGCCCATTACTAAGCAATGCCTTCTAGAGTGTTAAGCCTGATCCCTCATCCTTCCCTTTCCTTCTGAGATGTGGTGAGGCAAGTCAGAGGTCAGTGAGGAGGTTCTGAGCTGAGGCCAGGAAGCAAAGCCAGAGGCCAGGTTCCCCAGCTTGCAGACGTAGGTGATGGGAATCTCGGAGAACAAGGACTTTCAGAGGAGTTGGTGAAAAGGAGGTACCTGTTCAAGGATCCAGCAGGATCTTACTATCTGCATAATATAGAACCCCAGGGTGTTAGTCGTCAGGGCACCACAGTGGAGACAACCACTCCCCCATTTCATGGCTTGAGGAACCCCAGTGGCCTGTGCAGGAACCTCCTTTGTTTCACTTTGTTATTTTTCCTTACCACCCCCAAGTCCCACTGTAGTCACTTCAGTGTTAATTATTCATAAAGTGTAGATGCTCCCAGCACTCCTTGCACACACTGACACACTTCCCTACATCATACCCGCATCATATACACATAAAGCAGTGTGTGCTTTAATGTGCAAAATAGCATTGAGTTTTGCTATGAATTTTATTGTTTCATACTTTTTTTAATTAACGTGATGGTTTTTTAACTTATTTCCATTACTGCAGCTGTTCTAACTCCTTTCTGAGGTCACAGGACGTTTGTGGATTGTTTTACAGTTCAAGTCCTCTAATAGTGGATGCTACGACTCTTTGCCATCACTAAGGACACTGTGATGAACACGATGGACCTGCTGGAGAATTTTTAATGTGAGGAAGACACACTTTTGGCCAAGTTATCCATAAAGTTGAATGCAAGGGATCTACTCATGTGACTCTGCTCCACTGGATTTCAGGAGCAGAACGGAGCGGTTCCGACAGTGCTTTCAACGTCTTGCGCACAGGGAAGCAGCAGGGTTAACCTGACTTGGTTAATATACACAGTACCCTAATTCACAGCCTCAGAAGTTGCTGCTGGGACACCTTTATCCACAGGCATGATGAAGTGCTCAGTAATGCTCTAGTGAACCCAAAATGTCAACGTCTTTTCTTGCTGACTTGACAGCACAGAAGAACATACAGTAATTAGACTTCAGAAATCTGGAGCATATGTACATTTGTTTTGAACCTTGGAGGACACTTAATTCGCAAACTTTAATAAGATAACGTGCTTGTTTGGGGGAAAAGACAGGTTTTTACTTCTTGATGAATCATTAATGTCTAAGAACTTCACGTCTCCAATTTAGGGATTCTAAGAATACAGACTCCTAAATGCAATGGGTGATTATCAGGACCTCTGGGCTTTAGAAAGTGGAGTATCCTCAGGACACGGGAGTAGCTCGGGTCCTCCAGAGTCACCTGAAGGGACTGACATGGCCTCTAGGGGATCCTCACATGGACAGACTCCTGTGAACCATGAGCCAGTGCTTTCCTTTCTCTACTGGAACAAGATATTTTAGGCCTATGTCACTCTTGAGCTTGACGTTTGGCAGCCCAGAGACTGGCTCCACTCCCTGCTTTGTTTTGTTCTTGTTCTTTACAATGAATTTTCTATCTGTATTTAAAAATAAAAATTTTAATAAAAGTACAAATTACCAACTTTCATAATCTGGCTATTGTGGATAATGCTGCTATTAACATCGGGGTGCATGTATTTCTTTCAATTAGTATTTGTGTCTTCTTTGGGTAAATGCCTAGTAGTGCAGTTGCTGGGACGTGGGGTGGTTCTCTTTCTAACCTTCTGAGGAGCCCCCAGACTGTTCTTCAGGGCGGCTGCATGAGTTTGCCTTCCCACCAGCAGTGCAAGAAGGTTCCTCTTTCTCCACATTCTCACCAACACTTGTTGTTTCTTGTGTTAATTTTAGCCATTCTGACAGGTGTGAGGTGACACCTCGCTGTGGTTTTGATCTGCGTTTCCCTGAGGATGAGGGATACTGGGCATCTTTCACATGTCTGTTGGCCATCTGTGTGTGTGCTTTGGAAGGATACCTATTCATGCCTTCTGCCCATTTCTAATTGGATTATTCACTTTTGGGGTACTGAGTTTTGTGCGTTCTTTATATATTTTGGATACTAGCCCTTTCTGAGGCGTGTCACTTGCAAATACCTTCTCCTGTTCCACAGATTGCCCTTTAGTCAGTTGATTGTTCCTTTCACCGAACAGAAGCTTTTTATCTTTATGAGGTCCTGTGGTTTACTTTTGCTTTTGTTTCCCTTCCCTCAGGAGACACATCCAGAAAGAAGTTGCTACAGCCAATATCAAAGAGGTTACCGCCAGTGTTCTCTTCCAGGATTTTTACAGTTTCAGGTCTCACATTCAGGTCTTTCATCATTCTGAACTTATTTTTGCATGCGCTGTAAGACAGTGGGCCTGTTCCATCCTCTTGCAGGCAGCCGTCTAGTTTTCCCAACACCAAGGGGAGGTGGGTGGAGGGATGGGGGAAATAGGTGATGGGGAGTACGGAGTGCACCTGTTGTGATGAGCACTGGGTGTTGGGTGGAAGCGTTGAGTCACTGAAGTGCACACGGGAAATGAGTATCACACTGCATGTTAACTGACAGGAATTTTAAAATGTAGATGATCTACTCAACTTGGCAGAAGCTGGTCAAAAGTGAGAGCAGATGCCTCTGTAGCATGAAGTATGAGATTCTCCATCAGGCCACATCACTAGGGTCCCTCTCATCTTGTGCCCAACACAGAGGCTGGGCATCCACCACCTTGTGTTTGTCGTATGTACCATCTACACGGTCTTACTAATGTTACCTGACTTCTCTGGGAGTAATATGAGTGTCTGATGCAGAGGCTAACACAACGGGAGTGTGTGCCATGAAGAAGGGGCCAAGGGGTCAAGAGACTCAGGCTTGTAGGTCAAGAATTTCAGTAACGAGTTCTGTGACCTCACATGAGTTACTCCACTTCTCCAGCATTGGTAATCCTTTGTAAAGTCAAGGGATTGGACTGTTTGGCATTTTTCAAATCATACACTGCTGTTCACAAGAAACTAATAGGTAGCCCATAAAAAAAATGAAAAATTTCTTCTAAAATGCATTTTTAAATATAGGCTTACAAAAACATAAGTAAGCAAAATAAGCTTATTTTTTGGTCTTTATCCTGCCAACTTTAGCGTGCAACTTCCCTAATTTATATCTGCAGGTTGTAACTATGTAAGAATTAACACGTCTAAATCCACACCTTTGATCCCCCTAGTCCTGTTCCCACTCCCACTTCCAGATGTTAAACCATCAACCCAGCCACTCAGGCAGAAACTTCCGTAATATATTTGACTCATTATTTCCCTAGATGTATCTATACTGTCAGCTAATTCTTTCTCACTCTCAGTTACCCAGCTGTGTAAAAAATGACCCCAAAACTTCGTAGGTTAAGAAAACAAACACTTCGTTAGCTCACAGTTCCACAGGTCAGCAGTTTGGGCCAGATGTAACTGCACGGCTCTTCTCTTGGTCTTGCAGAACGCACTCCAGTGGCAGCATTAGCTGGGGGGTTGGCTAATGTCTGGCGGTGCCCAAGCTATGACAGCCTGTATCTGCTATATATGGCCCAATCATCTGCGAGGCCAGCTTTGGCTTCTTCTTATGGTGGTCTAAGGGCAGCAAGAAAGGGCAAACACCACGGAGAAGGTATATTCCAAGTCCTTGTTTGCATCGCATTGAACAATGTCCAGAGGAATCTTGTTCCACAATAAAAGGAATGAGCAGTATGGATGGACCTGAAACATGACACTAGTGAAAGACGCAGACCACAGCAAAACCAGAAACAAGACCCTACATCTCATAGGATTCCATTCATACGAAATTTCCAGAATAGGCAAATCTGTGGAAACAGAAAGTGGATTAGTGTTTTCCAGACGCTAAGTAGTGTGAGTGCTGGGAGACAGGAAAGCTGCTCATTTATATGGAACTTCTTTTTGGTGGAAAACACTCTAAAATCGTATAAATGGTAGAAATGCACAACTCTGCTAATCCACCAAAAAATTAAATATGCACTTTATGTGGGAGGATTTTATGATATGTGAATTATATCCTTCAAAATCGATTAAAAAACAATTCTTAGAGAATGAAATAAAATCAGGTGCAATAATGTTCACACTGATCCTGATTTTGGGGGACACGGGAGGGGAACAGCTATTTCAAAACTTCTTCAATGTCTGTGCATTCTCTTTTTTCATTTGAGAGGTAAAACTGTAAAAGAGTTGTGAAACCAGAAGCAGGAGGAGTCAACTTCAAACTCCTTTGGTAAAGATGTTTTAGTTAAAGAAAAGTTAAAAAATCATGGAATTTTAAACCTCGAATTCACCCTAAAGAATATTCTATCATAAAATGCAATGTCCTGGAATATATTTTAATTAGCTTTGCAAGTTTGCATGCACACGTGCATGCACACACACATGCACACACACATTTTGACTTCATTTCGTCTGTGCAAGCACCAGGCAAGACCCAGCCAGCCATTTCCAAGTCCTGACATAGGTGTGGAAATTGGCTTTTTCTATCATTGTGAAGATGTATCTTGGCTGTCAAAGAACTAACCATTATTTATTTTAACCTGCCTGAAACTTAAAATCATTTGAGTTTGCAAACTGAATGTGCTCTAATTCCCTTCTTAGTCAAATGAGGAAAGTCGGCCAGTATGTTTGAGACTGACCTAAGACGACACAGCTAAAAACCAAACTCCAGTCTGCAGGCTTAATTTTCCTTGCTCTTCCTCCTGAATTTTATTACCATTAACTTGTCATTTTCGACCTCTAAAGTGTTGTAATAATACCCTCCTTTGGAATGTGCTTCCACTGAACACTTTTTGGAACTGTGAAAAAGGAATTACTGATCATGATGGTTCGCTCATTAATGTCACATTTTTGTTGATACCTAATGTTGTTGAAGCTACTCTTAGACAACGTCCAGTGTCTTGCCACTCAAGAAAAATAGCCTATCTGTACCCCAATGTTTGTAGCAGCAATGGCCACGGTCGCCAAACTGTGGAAAGAACGAAGATGCCCTTCAACGGACGAATGGATAAGGAAGATGTGGTCCATATACTCTATGGAGCATTATGCCTCCATCAGAAAGGATGAATACCCAACTTTTGTAGCAACATGGACAGGACTGGAGGAGATTATGCTGAGTGAAATAAGTCAAGCAGAGAGAGTCAATTGTCATATGGTTTCATTTATTTGTGGAGCATAACAAATGGCATGGAGGACAAGGGGAGTTAGGAGAAGGGAGTTGGGGGAAATTGGAAGGGGAGGTGAACCATGAGAGACTATGGACTCTGAAAAATGATCTGAGGGTTTTGAAGGGGCAGGGCGTGGGAGGTTGGGGGAACCAGGTGGTGGGTATTAGAGAGGGCATGGATTGCATGGAGCACTGGGTGTGGTGCAAAAACAAGGAATACTGTTATGCTGAAAATAAAAAAAATAATAAATTAAATTAAAAAAAAAAAAAGAAAAATAGCCACCAATCCACACAATTCCTTTCAGAAAACTCTTTTCCTAAGAAGTGTGATAATTGTATTTCCCACTGCCCATATTCTTTCATGTATTCTATCTTATGCTTAGGAATTTAGAAAACACGTACATAAACAAAACAAAACAAACCACACACACACACACACACACACACACACACACATATATAATATAATATAATATAATATAATATAATAGAAATATTAAAAAACCCTCTGAGATAAAACTCTGCTTTAGCTAGTAACCTTGGATTGGACAATTCTGCTAATAGTTTGTTACATGACTATGTGGCAATCAAAGGAGACAGTAAGATACCTGAGCTCTTCAAGCTGTGTTGGATCCCTACACTTCCCCAATTTAACAAGGATCCTCCGTGCCGACAGGACAACCCATTCTGCTGGCATGAGCCTTGCCTCCCTCCTTGACTCATGGGTCTGACAAATGCCGCTTGAACTCGCAATCTGACTTGCCCCCTTGCCTTCAAACAGCCCACCTGAATGAGAGTCAGGCATGTAAGATACAATGTAACTAAACAATGAGATCTGTTAAATATGAATTTGGAATATGAATATAAAGATATTTGAATGTGAAACTGAACAGAAGTTTATCTAGATAAAGAACTGATGACATGGTTTTGGTCCACAATTCTTCTTATTGGAAGGAAGACAGATGGTGATTTATGAAGTAATATTTGATGTGCCACGCAACTCAAATCATGTTCTATTTAATCTTCACATTAAAGTATGAGGGAAGCGTTGCTCCAACTGTGAACCAGATGAAGACTTAGAGGATTGAGAAGTTGTAATAATTTATTGAGATTATATAATTTGTGAGATACAGAATTACATTTTAAGATATACCTGATCATATCATTTCTATAATAGCAAATTATTCTCCTAGAGTTCTTCAAACTTAGAGAAATACATAAAAATTCAGTTGAGATCATCCCACAGTAATGTATTTAGTAATTTATTGAGGACAGATGATAATACAGATCTTTTGGGAATTGAAAAGATTGTTAAGGGAAAGAAAATTGGTAAACTGCATTTTTTTTTCCTGAAACTAAATGCTTTTCTTGCCCTCAGAGCTAGGCATAGGTTTCAAAAGCAAGTGTATTATCGTCTGTCTCTGCTTCTCAGAGAAGCATGAAAGCCTTCCAAAATTTAAGGCAAAATATCAGAAAACCTGATGTTATAAGATGTCTTGGCTCCAAAGTTTTGTTACTGCCATTTTGATGCAATTCATGTGTTGACCTTGCTGCTTCCATATTTATGACAAGCATGAAAAACTTCAATCAAAATTATCTCAAATTTGAGTCTCATTAAATTATTCACCTAATTAATACTGTCTTCCTTGATGCTATAGAGAAAATCTTTCCAATTTCTAAACTTTTTTTCACTAAATGTATTTTCAGTGGTTCCTATTCCTTCAGAAAAAAACTTGATTTACTGTTCAAAGTTTACTAAGTCTATCTTATGTCAATGTGTATTTTTTTTTTGCACACAGTTGTTAACTAAATGCAACTATCCAAGATCTTAAGCATTACAACTTTGTGAAAAATAGTTTTGTTATCTGTCCATATTTTACCAAATGAAACTTCTTACCATGTCAAGTTTTACCTGCTGTCAATATTTTTGTGCAGATTCTTTCTACCAAGTGTGTTTTTTGGTATTTTATTATTGCTGTTTTCAGTACTTCCAAGCTATATGATTCTTCAAAAATATTTTTACTTATAACTATCAGTTTGGGGGTTTGTTGCTTACTTCAATCATAATATTTACTAAGAAATGGATAAAAGTTTTGGATGTAATTATCATCATGTTTTCATGATAGACATTTCAAAAGTTCAAAAACTGATTATCATTTGACTTAATAAGAGAAAAAATATTCCTGGATTCATTTGAGAAAAAAAAAATCTTACAGCTTTAGTAATTATAAAATAAGAATGCTAATTTCAAGAAATGTTACAGACACCAGCATCATTTGGTCTATTGTGAAAGACTAATCATTCAGTTAAATAAAACAATAGATATTAATTTGCCATTTTAACCATTTTTTTAAAGTAGACTCCACACCCAGCATAGAGCCCAACACAGGACTTAAACTCACAGCCCTGAGATCAAGACCTGAACTGAGCTCAAGAGTTGGACACTTAACTGACTGAGCCATCCAGGCATGCTGTTGACCATTTTTAATTGTACAATTTAGAAGCATTAACTTTTATAATGTTAATCACCATGACCCATTTCCAGAACTTTCTCTTCATTCAGGACACTCTACATCCATTAAGCAGCAACTCGCCATTTCCCCCTTCCCTCAGTCCCAGGTAACCTTTTTCCCGCTTTTTGTCTCTTATGCACTTAGTTATTCTTGGTACATCCCATAAGCAGATTCATATAATATTTGTTCTTTTGTGTTTGGCTCATTACACTTAGCATAATATTTTTGAGGTTCACGTACAGAGCGTGTGTCAAGATTTTACTCTTTTTTAAGATTGAATAATATTCCATTGTATGCAGACACCATATTTGTGCATGCATTCCTCTGTTGATGGACATGTGTTGTTTTCAGCTCTTGGCTGCTGTGAATAGTAATACTGCTGTGAATGTTGGTGTGCGAGTATCTGTCTGAATCATTGCTCTCCGTTTGGGGAGGGCGATGGTGAATACCTAGAAGTGGAAATGCTAGATCCTATCATCCAGCTTTTTGAGGAACTAACAATTTCACACAGCAGCTGTGCCATTTGAAAGTGCACATAGATTTCTGGTCCTCCATGTCCTTACCGAAGCTTGTTGTCTTCAGCTTTTTTGAGAATAGCCACCCCCCACTGAGTGTGAAGTGGCATCACATTGGGCTTTGCCTTGCATTTCTCCAATAATGAGTAATTTGAGCCTTTTTCATGTGCTTTTTGGCTATTTGTGTATCTTCACTGGTGAAAGGTCTGTTCAAGTCCTTGCTCATTTTTTTTTTTAATTGGGGCTCTTTGTTTTTTTACTCTTGAGTTGTAGTATTTGTATATTCTGGATATTAACCCCTTATCAAATATATCATTTGAAAATATTTTCTCCCATTATATGTTATTTTTCCCACTCTTGCTAATATCTTTGATGCACTAAGTTTTTAAATTTGATGAAGTTGAATTAATTTTCTCTTCTTGCCCATGGCTTTGGTGTCCTCCTCCATGAAGTACCAAATCCAATGTCATGAAGACTTTTCCCTACGTTTTCCTTTATGATTTTTATAATGTTAGCCTCTACATGTAGGCCTCTGATACATTCCAGACTAATGTCTGTATATGGTATTAGGTCAGAACCCAAACTCATCCTTTACCATGTAGGTATCCAGTTTTCCCAGGACCATTTGCTCAAAAGATTGTTTTCTCCCCTATCAAATGGTTTTGGCACCTTACTAAAAATAATTTCACAATACAAGTATGAGTTTATTTCTGGGCTCTCTAGTCCATTCATTTGTATTTCCATCTTTATTCCAATACCATATTCCTGTGATTACTGCAGGTGTAGAATACGTTTCAAAATCAGGAAATGGGAGTCCGCCAGTTTTGTCCTTTTCCAGGATGTTTTGGCATTTTAGGTTTCCTTGATTTTTAGCAAAGTGACTTTTGCATTTGCTCATGTATTTACCTTCACCAGAGATCTTTATATCTTTCTATGGGTTCTACTTGCTGTCTAAAGTTGTTTTATTTCCATCTGAAGGATATACTATTTTTTGTGGTGAGGTCTGTGGTCAGGGATTTTATCAGATTTTGTTTATCTGGAAGTGTCTAATTTCTTTAATGTTCCCTCAAAAATGAAGGACAATTTTGCTGGTTATAGAATTCTCAGTTGACAGCATTCTTCTTTCGGCTCTCTGAACATACCATCCCATAGCCTTCAGACCTCCAAGGTTTCTCATATGAAATTGCCTGGCAATCTTCCTGAAGATCCCTTGCATGTGATCACTCATTTCTCTCTTGCTGCTTTCAAGATCCTCTCTTAGCCTTTGTTTTTTGATAACTTCATTAGTGTGTTTCAGTGTGACTATCTTTGGGTTTATTCAACATGGAGTTTGTTGAACTTCTTAGGCTTACATTATTTATGTCTTTAATCAAATTTGGAAAAAATTTTACATCATTTCTTCAAATGCTCTTTCTATCTCTTTATCTCTCTTGTCTTTTCCTAGGACTCCCATAATTCTTACACTGGCTTGGTTGAGACTGTCCCACACATCATTGATTCTCTGTTTATTTTTCTGTTTTATTTTTCACCCTACTGAAAGTTTAAGGTGCTCTCAGATCCTTTCTGAGCATACATCTTTTCTGGGCATGGACATGTTTTTGTAATTTCTCCCCTTATATGTGGTTGCTTTTGAATATCCTAATTTCCAAAAGAGTCACATCCCAGCTTCTCTGGGCCTTAAATGGTCTATTCTATATCTCCGCTTGTAATGTCTTGCTCCAGGCATCTGTGAGTATAGTTCTCCTAGCTTTTACAAACAGTTCCCATTATTTTTCCTGCTTGTGTTCCAAGTTATGCAAGATGGGAATGAATGCCTTACATCAGCCTTTTGGGAATTTTCAGATTATAGCAGATATATAAAATAACTTGGGAAAAAAGTTGTTCCTCTAATTTAAGGGGAAAACTGGGAACCAGGTTGCTACCAGCTTAAGACCGAGACTATTACCAGGTCAGGCAGGGGATGGGGTTAGATGACTATTGCTTGGTTTCTACAAACTTTTACTGTTTTCAGAGCTCTTATGAATTGATTCATACAGCTTCTGATGTGAGCGTGTGTGTGTGTGTGTGTGTGTGTGTGTGTGTGTGTGTGTGTGTATTATATGTAGAAATCAGTCCTTGGGATTTTCTACTTTGCCATTTTGCTAATAACATTGCTATATTTTTTAAAACCTAAGAAATGTTTACAGATAAAATATCTCTTTGAATATTTTTTTCTGCCCCATTTTAATCCCCTTCTATTTGGACTCTAACTGCATATATACTGGGAACTTTGGGTAAGTCCCACGTGTCTCTCCTGTTCTTTTCTATTCTTGGTTTTCTCTGTGTTATACTGTGGACATTTTCCATTGACCAGTTCAATAATCTTATTCTATCCAATCTGTTCTTAAACCTATCCATCCTGTTCTTAATTTCACATACATATTTTTAGTCATAAGCTATGGCTTTTGCTTTTATATAATGTCGAATTCTCTGGTAAAAAATTCTCATTCATTTTTGTGTCTTTCTCTTTTTTTCTTCAGCATATTAATCACAATTATTACAAGGTCTGCTAAGGTTATTTTCTGGATTATCTGTCAGACTTGTTTTTTAGAGTTTTATTATCTTGTTTGTTTATTTCTTGTTGGTTTTAGCCATACTGTATTACCTCCTTGCATGTCTTGTAATTTTTAACTGCATGCAACATATTTCAGACAAAAGAACCTTTGAAGGTCCAGATGGTATCTTCCACCACTTGTCCATCTCCCCCATTAAGCAAAAACAGTAAGTGGTTGGTAACATCCATCTAATCACTAAATTTCAGTTTAGGTAAGTTTTAGTTTCCTTCTCCTTCATCTCTCCTTTTCAGGTGGGGCCCTCAATAGCTTCTAACTGAAAGATTCATAGATCTTCCAACAACATAGCCTTAAAGTGGATATTCTAGAATTAAAAAGTACAATATCTAAAATTAAAACACAGAAGGTGAGTTTAAGAGACCCACTTTTGTCCTCTAGAAGATTTTCAGCTCAGTCTTTAGTCTATCAGCCAACAACTTCAACATTTGACAAGTGGAATTCCACCTGATTTTAGACTAGATATAGAGAGAGCTAGAAAGAGCATCACTCCCATCCTTAAAATAAGAAAAAAAGCTATAAAGCTGAAAGTTGACTAATTTCTATGAGACCATGAAAGAACCAAAGTCACAGCTACAGAGACAGGTGCCTGCAGGAAGAACAGCCCCAGAGCATTTGCTTCCCTGGAACAGAAGTGGCCAAATGTCATATAAACAAATAGAAATATCAAACAAGAAAATTTTTTAACAAGTTGTTGAAGCATGGACTTTACTGAGAGTGTGAAGCCCCTGGGGACCACTGCTATAAAGGAGGGATTTCACCCTCTTGCAGGTTTTCCCTCGGAACCCCACCTAACAACCGCAGGGAAGATGGGGAGAATGCTAAGAAAGGTAATGGCTGAGGGAGAAGCAGCCTCAGCCAATGCTCCACCCAGACCCATCCCCCCTTATTTTCCCTAAAACACAAAGGCCTTAGCCTACAGAAGAAAGATCAATTAAATAATAGTCTGGGTCCTGGGAAAAGGAAATGGGGACCACCACTGAAAATCTACCTTCCCCCATATCTTTCCAAGTAGATAAGAGCCCCAACCTGCAGAGGGCACAGTGGCAAATCCACAAGCTGGGGGTGCATAATGGAAACCCATTCAACGTGAAGAAGGGAAAAATGAAGCTCTATTTCAGGAAGAAGGGTAGGAACGATAGTGACATCCATATTCTTAAGACTAAGGTTCAATCTCTTAAAAAAGAAAAAAAAATCCTTAAAAAAATGTGATTGCCTGAAGTCGAGGTTTAATTAGAAAATCAGAGAATTTCACCATCACCCAAATTTCATCCCCAGCAGCACGCTAACTAGCCCAGAGTAAAAATATCAATGGATATAGCAGAAAGCACAGTAGTATTGGTCTTCTGGGAAGTTCAAATTAAAAACACGATGAGATACCACAATCAGCACTGCTAAAACAAAAACAATAAATGTTTTACATGAACCTTTATAATTGCCATTCACAGCTGACAAAGAATGTAAACAGCCAAAATGTCCTTGAGCAGATGAAAGGATAAACACGCTGTACACCTGTGTACTGGGCTGCTGCTCAGAAAAAAGACACGGTGAGCTGCTGAGTCACAAAACAGCATGGCTGACATCTACATGCATTTTGTTAAGTGTTAAAATCTCTCCCGATTTTTCTGTCCCCCAGCAGATGCTCTCTGGTAAAAGCACAGAATATGTTCGAATAAAACACCGCTGTACTCCTCAGTATCAAATCATCACTCTCTCCAGAACGTCCTCAGGTCTCCTTCCTCTCTCGGTCCTCCTCACCTTCCTCAGGCCGGGGGACTTGGGGGAATGCCTGCTTCCTAAGGATTGTGAGGTTCATGCACATTTTACTGTCTTTCAGGAGATTTTGGAATATGCCTTTTACTGTCTGGTGTAGAAATCAGCAAACGCTTTCTGGGGTCCCCTATACTCTCCAATTTTATGATTTCAGCTCATGTGACTACTAACATTTTTGTTAGTTTTATTTTCTTTCTGCAGCCCAGCCTTTGCTGACAACAGGGGAAATAACAACTGCTTGTTATTCGTTCTTTCCCAAAGTCTGCTGTCCTTGAAGTTTTAATTCATTCAGTACTGCTGTTTCTACCTGCATCTCATGCCTTCAAACACGTAACTTTTCATGGTTTATTCTACTTTTCCTAGTTGTGATTAGTGAAGGTCTGCCATGAGTAACTCTCTCACCCAGGAACATACATTTCTATCCTAATTATTTTCAAGAAAAGCTAAATTTCAATTCAAAACACAATCTGTATTTTGATTACAATATTAAGTTTCCACATTTTTCCAGTGATTTGTAGCTATGATTTCTTTTTACAGATTTATATTATTAGAGAGAGAGAAAGTGTGGGCACAAGCAGGAGGAGGGGCAGAGGCAGAGGGAGAGACAGAATCATTAAGCAGACTCCATGCTGAGCACGGGCAGGTCTCCATCCCAGGACGATGAGACTATGACCTGAGCCAAAATCAAGAGTCAGATGTTCTACCAACTGAGCCACCCAGGTGTGCCTGTAGCTATGAATTTTTTTTTAATAACTAAGGAAATTCTCCCTCATTCTCAAATATTTCTGAGGTTATGCTTAATTTTGACTGTTCCTTATTAAAATAGGTCTCTGATGCCTTATCTCCTTGGCCTCCCCTGTTTCTCTCACATTTCAGAACTTCTGTCCTGGGCACAGGCAGGAGGAGAGTTTGAGAGTGTCATAGCCAACTCCTCCTGATCGTGATTTCAATGCCATTGCCCTATCACACCCCTTGGGGTCTTTTCAGCCTAAACTTATTTAGTTTAGTAAATTATTTAGTAAATTATTATTACATTCCTATGACTTGTGTACCACAAAAGCATAGCTGCTTTCATTTTCTTAGAAATACATAGAAATTTTTAAATGTGAAAAGAACTCTCAAATTTACTGAGTTTTCTGTTTGTATTATTTTACTAGAGTAAGTTCAATGCACCATAGGTAACAGCTTGGAAAAGTTACGTATTCAGGGTAGCAAGTTATATGCATGTTCATGGCTATACATGAGAAAGCAGATTGCACAAAATGCATACTGAAATGTAAAGAAAATAATTTTTTAAAAATTAATAATAGCATTTTTGAAAAGTTGGTTATTCAGCACTATAGTGCCTTAGAATCATCAATCCATTCATTCATACGATTATTTATTGGATGCTTTATTCAGAAACTCACTTGATATCGTACTGTTCAGAGGACCCAATTAATGGAGATTGTAGTTGGTGGAAAAAGTGATTAGCAGCCATTTATTAATGAATTTTGAAAATAGCATAGAGAGTTCTCTGAACTAGTTAAAGAATCCAAAATTGGGGAGCAGCAGGGTAACTCCGTCAGTTGTGTCTGACCCTTGATCTCAGCTCAGGTCTTGACCTCAGGGTGGTGAGTTCAAACCCCATCTTGGGCTCCACTGGGTGTGGAGTCTGCTTAAAAAGAAAAAAAAAGAATTAAAAATTGGACTATCTGACTTAGGAAAAAAAAAGAGGATATTAAAAATGTAATATGAGTGGCTCACATCTCAAATTATTTCTATTAAAATCTAGCGAAAACAAGCCAAAAACAGTTTATCTACTTAATGTATCATAGACTTCGATTAACAAACAACTGCTCTGTGAAAAGCCAATATAAAGGGGTGCCTGGATGGCTCAGTGGGTTAAAGCCTCTGCCTTCTGCTCAGGTCATGATCTCAGGGTTCTGGGATGGAGCCCCGCATCGGGCTCTCTACTCGGTAGGGAGTCTTCTTCCCCCTCTCTCTCTGCCTGCCTCTCTGCCTACTTGTGATATCTGTCTGTCAAATAAATAAATAAAATCTTTAAAAAAAAAAAAAGAAAAGCAAATATAAATAATGAGAAGGGGATCAATAACGCCGATATCGTCTCTATACTCACATATTTTTCATGCTATGAAGTACAGAAAAAATGTCCTCGATTTACCGTAAGAAAGATGGTAAAACCTTGAGCAAAGGGGCGCACGACGTCTCTCGTGCTCCTCACTTGAGCCTGCGGCAGGTGCGAGGCTGCCTGTGTGCCAGGACGGCTGGAACAAGCGCACGGGCTGCAGGCTCGAGGGAGCTGAGTCAGTCTCCGCCGCAGCAAGCACGCAGGAGGCGGGCTGTGTCCCATGGAGCAGTTGGTACAGACTAGTTCCCTTACCCTCTCTGCTCTTGTGTGACACCAGCACCCCCGCCGTCGCTGTTCCTGGACCAGAACCGCCTGAGGGCCTGGCCTCTGCCTGGGGCGGGTGACAGGGCGGTCCCACCCCTGGCAGTCTCTCCACACCAGCAAGCAAGACATACTCAGGTCAGGACAGGAATGTTGACTCGGGAAAACCTACCAAGTGGGATCTGGAATCCAAAGAGGGGGTCCAAGTTTCAGTCCTGCAAGTGCCTGACACTGGTACCTTGGCCATGGTGGAATCTGGGACCTGTAAACTGTTATATGGCAAACACTGAAACGTGCGCCCCATTCAGTCCCAGGTGAGGACCTGGTCCCTTCCGTCTGATTTGGCTTTTTGCTAAAAGATCAAGAACTCTGAAGTAATATGGAATTTCCTTGTCTATAATTTTTAAAACTTTGTTTCTGATTCTAAAAGTTCTTCATGGTTATAGGAAAATATTTGGGAAATACAAAATGATTTAGGCAGAAACATATGCCCTTCAAAACCCCAACTTCAGTAAATAAGGAGTTAAAGTCTTAGTACTTTTACTTCCAAAGTGCTTCAAGTTCATTTCCTTACCATTTTAACACAGCTTTCTATATTGGACATACTTGTAATTAACACCACCGAAGTCTGAATGTGACAGCATTGAGAAGTGGGAATGGGGATTCAACTCCATTCAGGCAAGCCTCTGTGCTAGCTGAAGGAACTAAGGGGGTGCCCAGGGGACCATCTGCCCCCACCCTCACTTGCCTGAGCATCTGGGTCAGGGACAGGCTCTTGGAACACAGTGAGGACACCTAGCTGTGTCCACAGTGAGTAGGAAAGGGTGTGGAGACCCCTCACACCTGCACTCTGGGGTCTCACACTCTGGGTTTCCCTGGGGAGGACGCTTTCTGCAATCCACCTGGAGTTCTCATCCCCCTGCCTCAGCTGCCTATTGAAGGGAACCCCACCGGGTGGGTCACAGCACATTTTTCTAATTAGATTTCGAGACTGCTCAACAAATGTTGAGTCAACAAGCATAGTCTTAAAATTCCTCTTCATAAAAATTGAACCACTGGTGGTTCTGACCTGTGCCTGGCAGAGTCCTTTCCCCTCCTATCTGCTTCCTCACCTCCACCACTGTTCCTGCCACTGACAGGGCTTCCCTCCCCACGGATGCAGCTCCCTGTCCCAGGGATGGCTCCCTCCTCATGGAGGAACCCCAGCTAACATCCAAGGACACATCCAAGGACACTGTCTTAGGGGACACATTAAATTTAATATCTTTATCTTAGAAGAAAACATAAAAATATATCTTCATGATCAGGGCAGGCAACGACTTCTTAGATATGACACACAAAAAAGTGAAGAAAAATAGGTAAATTGGGCTTCATCAAAATTAAAAACCTTTGGGCTGCTATCATATAATTAGTATTATTAAATAAAGTAGAGACAAACCACAGAATGGGAGGAAATATTTACAAAGCATATATCTGATAAGAGACTTCTCTCCAGAATATGTAAAGATCTCATACAAGTCAATAATAAGATAACTAAACCAATGGGAAATGGGCAAAGGATGTGTATAGACCTCTCTCCAAGGAAAATATACAAATGGTAACTGGCACACACACAAAAAAATATGCAAAATCATTAGTCATTAGGGAAATTCAAACCATAATGAGATAAAACCATAATGAGATACTACTGGAGACACACTAGGATAGCTAAGATAAAAAGACAGAAGCAGGTGTTGGTGAGGGTATGAAGAGATGAGATCCCTCATACGTTGTGGCAGGAATATAAAATGACGCATCTGCTTCAGAAAACAGTTTGTTCCTCAGGATGTTAAACACAGATTTATCACAGGATGCAACAGCCCCACTGGTGAACGTGTCCCCAAGAGGAGTGAGAACAGAGGTCCACAGGAAAACCTGCACACGAATGTTCACATCAGCATTGTCTATAAGGGCCCCAAAGTGGAAACAACCCAGTGTCCATCAACTGCTGCAGGCATACAGAAAAAATGGTATACCGTCCAGGGAAATATTAGGTGTAAGAAGTACCGATGTATCCTACCACGTGGGCGGACCCTGGAAAATACTATGCCAAGCAAGAGAATCCAGTCAAAAAAAGACCATATGTTCTACGATTCCACTTGCACCGAGTTTCCAGAAGAGGAAAATGTGCAGAGACAGAAAGTGTGCTAATAATATTACTAAGTAGTAATAGTGAGCATGGGATGGAGGGAAGCATAGAGGATATGGTGTACCTGCCCATGTGTGTAAATTTCCTTGGGAAAGGAATGAGAATGTTCTCAAATTAGAGTGTTGTGGTGGCTTCGCACCCTGTAACTGTACTTGAAGAACACCATGCACTTTAAATGGGTGAATTTTATGGTATCTAAATTTTATCTATTACAGTTTTAATTTGGCTTTTCCCACCAGAAACGAATATTTAGAAGAGCAGCCCTTTCCATCTGCTACTTTAGCAAATCAAGTCTCAAGACATCTGTGGTCCTCAGGAAAAATTCATTAAGAAATTACCGCACCCTGTCCCAGCACTGTCAGCAGTAAGTTATCTTTTAGAGAGCCATGGACTTATGGTTAAATCCATAACAATTTAAGGAGATAAAATAAGAAGAATAAAGGGAGATCAATAGTTCTACAATTATCCGCAGAGCTGTAGCATAATTATATTCCAGACATCTACACCCTTAATGGACTTCTGATAAGAAGCTATGGATTAATAGTCCACATTAACTTGGGCTGAATTGCAGAAGAAAATCTGTATTTATAATTGTGTCACTTTTGCCTGTTTTGCAGAATTCTATTCTAGACTGAAGTGCACTATAAAAAGATACATCTATAATCAACCACCATTGAGAAGAAACATGAAAGAAACGACCTCATTTACATAACAAGATCAATAACAAAAAATCAAAAGATATGACAAGAATTTTTTGAAGTAATGTACAAAGGCTACGTGAGGAAAACTTCTATTCGACACAAGGTAAGTCTTCTTCATTCTGTTTATTCAATTTCTTTTTAGTAATGATACCTAATGCTTTGAAATTTCGAGAGATATTTAATAACTTTAAAAAAAGGATGTACAATTTCCGTCTGTAACAAACATGACCTAAGTTAAGATGCACAGCTCTCAAAGTACATTTCAATAAATACATTTCCTTCCTGGACTGTCCACTCTGAGGGACTCATTGAACTTTAGACCCAAAGTGTATCAGAAGTGACAGTACAATTTAAAAGGCATGCATTACTTAATAGATATTTTATGAAGACTATTTCTTTTCATCTCCATGAGAGCTCTAAAAAGAAGACAGTATTTCCACTATGTGAGCAAGAAAGCTACTTCCAAGATTTGGAAGCTCTGCTCCTGGGCGATGAACTCAGATCTGCCTGTTCCAAAGTTCTTCCCACTTTCCACTGTCCGTTGGTGCATTAATCTAATAAATAGTACAGAAAATACAAAAGAGGAGTGCTTTGCTTCTAGGCTCATTAGATCCTGAAGAAGATTTTCTGTTTTCATTGGATTCTTACTACTTAATCTCTCAGATCTGAATTATAAATGTAGACTTCTTATCTTCACTATGAAGTTATAGACAGTTTGTGAGCAAAATCAGTAATTCTACATTGTATCTTTTGAAGTACCTAGAACTAAGATGACAAAAGAATAGACTTGACAGATGCACAGAGAAGTCTTTCAAGGAATATAGGTAGAAGGGAAAAGGAATCAATAATAATTTGACCAGGAAAATCTGTCTTAACAGATTTTGTGTAGATATACTCAGTGTAATTGAAATGTCAGTTATTCCTAAATTAATATATACATTTAAAGGGATCCCAGTTAAAACACCAACAGGTTTTGATCTCCCATTTTTGTTTTATTGAGTAGTAAGTTCCTTTAGTCAAGCCAATTCCGAAGTTCCCATGGGGAAATAGACCAAAAAATTTTCACAAAACTCTGAACAACAGAGAGTGACATTGCCTACTAGGTAGTGCAGCCCCCCTGTCCTGCGTGCAAAATGCCTTCGTCCTATCCCAACATTCCTCAAAGTCCTAACCCATTCCAGCATCACCTGTAAGTTCCAAATCTCATCCTCTAGATCATCCACGTCAGGCAGGAGTATGACTCTGAGTAAAGGCCACACTCAGAAAGACTCTATCCGTGGACCTGTGAAGAGAGAAAATAGCTATCTTCTTTCAGAATAGCATGGTGGGGCAGATACAGGATAGACATTCCCTTTTCCATAGAGGGAAACTGAAAGCAATAGAGGGATCACCAAGTGAGTCCAAACTCAGCAGAGCAAGTTCCATTAAGGCTTGGAAGATCCTCTGAGTCTTGGTGCCCTGTCCCCAGGGCTTTTGGGGTGGCCCTGCTGGCCTGGCCTTGAGCCTCTCTGACCTCTGTCTCCCTGTCCACATGTGTGTCTTTGGAGTCATTCTTTCTTGTTCCTGAAGGACAGCCCGTGTTTTCCCGCAGGTAGCTCTGGAAGCCCACTTCCTGCTTCTAGAATCTTGCAGGTTTTGGACAGCCTCCCTTCATTTATTCCTGTCTCTGTTCCTTCAGGAGAAGCTGGTGGTGTTTCTGCTGATACAACATTCCGTGAAACTGTGCTGGTCTGTGGTGTACATCATGGGGCACCCCTGCCGTTAGACCCCTCCGGCCAAACCCCATCTCTGTTCCTGGATCTGCTGAGATGTTTGAGTGGGTCCATGGGACACGGCTCATGTCTTCAGCAGAAGGTTGCCCAGCCTCACACTTGGCCCTCTCTCCTGAGCATCCTTCATCAGCCACGGATGGCCTTGTTTTCCCACTCCCAACTGGGATTGGCTTGGGACTAACCCAGTCAAATGCTAGTCTGTCTTTGCTGAGCAGCCCCTCCTCAATTTATCTCCTTCTTCACACATTGCTACGAGCTGAGTGGAGTCCTGCTTGGAAATCTCTTCAGTTATCCTCAGGATCTCCTCAGCTAAATCTCAGCTAAACCTCTCCATATTTGCCACTCGTAAATTGTTTTCCACCGGACAAAAGAACACAATTCAGTTGAGTTTTCTGCCACTTTGCAACGAAGATGACCTTTTCTCCAATTTCAGATAACATGTTCCTCCTTTCCTTTTGAGACCTCACCAGAAACTCCTTTAACATTTGTATTTCTGCCAAGATTCTGGTCATCAACAACTCAATGTTCACAATGAGAAACTTTCTCTGCCGTGCTTCTTCCTGAGTTGTCACCAGAATCCCCCTTAACATCCATTCTTCCTTCCCAGTTCCAAAGCCACTTTCCTCAGGCGCTGCCATAACAAACAGTCACAAACTTGGTGCCTGAACAGAAGTGTTAAGGTTTTGACAGGGTTAGGGCAGGCTGTTCCTTCTGGAGGCTCTGAGGCAATCATTTGCTCCACACTCTTTCATGGTTTCTGGGGGCTGCCAGCAACCCTTGACATTTCTTGAAGTGTTGATACATCGCTCCCATCTCTGCCCCTGTCTCCACGTGGCATTCTCCTTTGTGGCAAATATTTTTTCCCATTTTGTTTTTTTTTACATTCACTATTTAAAGTATACTTCTTACAGAGAGAAGGGCAGCAAAATACAACCACTTTTTACAGCTAATTTGCAAACGGAAAATGTTAATTAAAATTTGAGGCTCTCAAAGTTTCTAATTAGCCTGTAAAATTCATTCTGCTATTGGGGTTTGAGTTTTTATTTCTTTTCTTGGTTGTATCTCTAATTATAGACTGTAAACTAAAAGTTTTTTTTTATATTTCATTCACAAGAGCATTATAAAAGAAAATCACCAAAGTTTTAAAAATGTAAATGGCTTCCTAAGATTCAGTTGATGCAAATACTATTAGATAATTTGGTTTCACTGTGAAGTGAAAACTTCTAATAGAAATGGCTGAGCTTTTACTTTATGGATTGGAATTTAGGGAAAATAATCTCAAATATTGATAAGATTTAGCTAAATCATGGGCATAATTCCATCGGTTGGTGATGATACACAAATTTCATATTTTTTATCCAAGTAGCACAAGAATATGGCAAAAAGTGTGGGTTAGCACTCTATTTTTATAAAAATATTCATTTATTTATTTGAGAGCAAGAGGGAGAGAGGAAGCGGGGGGTGGGGGGGGGAGGGAAAGGGAGAGAATCCCAAGCAGACTCCCCAATGGGCACAGAGACTAAGGCAGGGCTGGATCCCATGACCTGCGATCCTGACCTGAGCAGAAATCAAGAGCTGGATGCTTGATGGACTGAGCCCCCCGGGCATCCCCTCCATTTTTTTAATATACATCCAGGACTGGTTTTTAAGATCACAGTCTTGCATAATAGGTAAGAAGCTGAAATAATTGGCTGAGTCAGAAATTAAGGCAACAGCAATTCATTGACTAGTCCCCATACATCAAGAACGTAGACACCCCTCATCACAGCAGTGCTGACCCTTACTACTTCATTTTTTACCACATTCATATGTACCTAGCTAACACAGCATCCAGAGCCGGTAGATGTATCTACATCCTGAAGGCACCCAATTTTAGCATACAACTCAGTAATGCCTAGTCATTCTGGAGTGCTGTCACTATGACCACCGTCCCGTTTGAAAGCATTTCCAAAGAGGCTCGCGCTCCCGTGGGTGTGAACACTCCGTTGGCTTCATTCCCATTCCATGCCTAAGTGAGGGCTAATGTACTTCCTATCTCTACAGGCTTGCCTTTTATGGACATTTAATATAAATGGAATTTCACAATCTGTGCTTTTTAAAAATGTACTTAGCCTGATATGTTTTGAGGTTCATCTCCATTGCAGGATGGATTCGCACTGGGATTATTTCTACTTTTTGGCTCTTCCGAATCATGCTGCCATGAACATTCATGCACTTGTCTCTGTACAGACACATATTTTCATTTATCTTGGATGGATATTCAGGAAAGTCATTGTTGGGTGATCTAGTAAATTTACATCTTCATTTTCAAATAAGTGACAGATTGTTTTCCACGGTGGCTGCACCTTTTTGTGTTCCTATGAGCAATGAATGAGGGTTCCAATTTCTCCTCTGCTTCTCCAACACTCATTCTTGACTTATATTTTTTTTCACTTTATTTTTTTTAAGATTTTTATCTACTTATTTGACAGAGAGAAAGAGAGCACAAGCTGGGGAGCAGAAGGAAGAGGGAGAAGGAGACTCCTCTCTGAGCAGAGAGCCCAATGTGGGACTTGATTCCAGGACCCAGGATCATGACCTGAGAAGGCAGACGCTTCACCCTCTGAGCCACCCAGGTGCTCCTGTCTTTTTTGCTGTAGTCTTCCTTGTGATTATGAAGTGACATCTCCTTGTGGTTTTTATTTTCATTTCTCTGATGGGTAATAATATTGAGAATTCTCCCTTGGGCTCGTTGGCCATTCTATATATATGTGCGTTGATGAAACGGCTATTCAAAATTTTAGCTTATATTTTACTGCCTTTTTTCTTCTGATAATTGAGCTGCAAGCTTTTAGAATCTATTTGGGATGCAAGTAATTTATCATACATATGTTTTCAACATTTTTTCTTCCCTTCTGGGACTTGTTTTTCACTTATTAATGGTGTTCTTGAAGTTCAAAATGTTTTCATTTTTATGAATGCCAATTTGTCTTTAATCACATGTGTTCTTGGGGTTGTAGTAAGACTGTCTAACCTTAGTCCCTACTCTGCTGAAAGTGGAAACTGAAGTTTCATGTGGCCCAGGAGATGCTCAAGGGCACGCATGTGTTCACGGGCAGGAAGTTGTCCCTACACAATCTCTCCTCTGTGCTCACTGCTACCAGGATTGAATTCATGGGAGCCCAGATGGGGGACGTCTGACCCTGGGCCTGCGATTTCCCCAGTGGTGGACGTATTTTGAGTGACCCAAGCCCAGGAAGAAGGAACAGACCTGTCTTCCCAGAAAACACCTCGAGCTTCTTCTGTACCATGTGAAATAAATGTTTTGTGAGCAAATACATCCTATAAGAAAGTTTCTGATGATCCCTTCATCACCCTAAAGTAAAATGAACAATTCTCTTCTCTGATTTTAAGATATAAAAAGTATAAATGTAAGTAAAAAAATTGGCCTTTAAACCTTTTTTTAAAATCTTCTATATAAACAAATTCTAGGAGTGCCTGGCTCAGTCAGTTGAGCACTGGGCTCTTGATTTTGGCTCAGGTCATGATCTCAGGGTCATGAGATGGAGCCCCTCACCGGACTCTGTGGCGTTGGACTCTGCTTCTCTATCTCTCTCTCTGCCCTTCCCCCAACTCATGTGTGTGGGGTCTCTCTCTCTCTAAAATAAATAAATAAATCTTTAAAACTTTTCTACAGGAAAACCAGGGGGCCAACTGTTAAGTTTAAAGTAATCAAAAATTTCAACTGCATTACCCAAATTATTATAATGTGCCAATAATTAAGGTCAGTCACAGTGTATGTTGGTTTAATGTTAAAACTAACTAAAGAGGGGCGCCTGGGTGGCTCAGTGGGTTAAGCCTCTGCCTTCAGCTCAGGTGGTGATCTCAGAGTCCTGGGATCGAGCCCCACATCTGGCTCTCTGCCCAGCAGGGAGCCTGCTTCCCCCTCGCTCTCTGCCTGCCTCTCTGCCTACTTGTGATCTCTCTCTCTCTCTGTCAAATAAATAAATAAAATCTTTAAAAACAAAACTAAAGAGACTTTATGAAGAATACATGGAGGAGACTAGCTCATGTTGTGAATTTAGGGAGCATTTCAAAAATGTCCTTGTGGAAGGTGGCCTCGAAAGTGACCCCAATGACCCCTACTAGCTTGTATCCCCACCCCCTGTAATCCCCCCCACATCTTGGACATGGGCTAGGCTGAATGACCTGCTTCTAACAAATACACAGCAGAAGCACACACACAGCACTCACAGCACTGCCAAGGTAGGTGACAACATTACGTCGGCATCCCCCTGGCCCTCCCTCTCTTGAGCACTTGCTCTGAAAGAAGCCAGTGGCCATGTTGTGAGCTGCCCCACCGACATGCCATGTAGTAAGGCCCTGATGTCTCTGGCCCACAGCCAGAAAGCACCTGGGGCCAAGAAGTGCCAGTCTCCAGTCCTGGGAGTGATCAGGTCTCTCAAGGGATCCTCATCTCTGAACCTACAGGAAAAAATCCTATCCTTTAAGTCAGTATGACTTTTGGATAAACCATATATTCAAATTAAGTGGAGTTCAATCATACCAGGAGTGGGTGAGAGGACTTTACATATTGCATCATGATCCAAGCACGCTACAGGTAAGATCTAATGAGAAGTGCTGACAGCAGCAGCTGTCACTCCACCAACCTCTGGGGGTGTGGGTGAGCTCAGATTCTGCCATGATAACATCAGACTCAAGGCAACACCTGGCATCTTAATTATTGAAGGGCTGCACAAGGATCTCTCGTTCATTCAAACTGCACGTTAGTAATTCTTGACGGACAGATGGTTAGAGGTAAGGGGTTCATTTATATTCTCTTGACCAGCAGTTGTGTAGCACAGGGCACAACTGAAGTTTCAATTGAGCAATTAGAGGGAGTGAGATTTCTTCTAACTTATCTCTCTTCAGTTATGTTATCAGGAATGATTCTAATGACTCCATGTGACGAGCATCATAATAACAAGGATGGAAATAAACAGGGCATCTTATAAAGCAGCGTTTCTCAAAGCACGGCATCTTTTCTTAGAAAACCAAATGCCCTGTCTCCACCCCCAAACTACTGGACCAGTAGAGAAAAAGTCCCCATTGTTTTCAAGAATGACGTTTGGTTACCAGGACATCATCAGGATAGATCAGGGTGCTGACTGAGAGGCCAGTTTCAAAGGGAAAAGTTCTGTCTTTATAGTATGAACGGTGAGGTCATGCATCTAACAAAACAAAAACACCCCAGTAAACCAGGTTTTTAAAATAGTTTCTTTTTACATCATTATGAAAGATTTTCTGAAAGAAGTGGAAGGAGTTTGGATGGGACATTTTTGTTTTGCTTTGTTTTGTTTTGTTTTGTTTTACAGTGGGTTCGATACCACTCAGAGCACACATGTTCTCTACGATCAGACAGGTCCAGGAACAGCCTTCCCTGGCTCCTCTTGAGAAATGTGGTATTGTCGGAGTCTCGCCAGTGCCCAGATCGTAGAGGAGCTAAGGTGAAGGGTGTGAGGATGAGGGCTGGTCCATCCATGCCTTGGGTTCAAGGACAAGAAGGGAAGAGCCTGTGTGAAGGGGTGTGGGCACAGGGGCCGTTCTGATGGATCAGGACTTGAAGTAGCCCAAATGAGAAGTTCTCAGGAGAAGGGAAGGATTGAAACAAATTTTCCGTTCCTCCCCCAGTGAGGGTGTGTGTCTCTCTTCCTATTTTTTCCTGTTTCTGAAAACATTTTAAGTTGTTTGTTTTTCATTTCTGCTGCAAGAGCAAATTTTCTGTCAAATAAAAATGTGAACTGAGAAAATTAATAACTAAGAGAAAAGGGGTGAGGTGGGAAGGGGTCTACACAGAATGACCTGCCAGGCTCAGCCTGACCTGCTGTCTTCCTGTCTCACAATTCATTCCTGAGGGAGGTTCTGGGGCCTCTGAGGCATTTTGCTGTCCTCTCCAACTGCAGACAACTTTAATCATCTTTCCCTTCTTCTACATACTTCAGTCCTCCCCGTGTTATGGTCAGAGACAGCCCCATTTCCCCTGGATTTCTAGAGTGGAGTCATCTGACTGTTTCCTTTTACTCATGCCCTTTATTCAGCTGTCCTGTTTGCCCTTAACTCCCCATGGCCTGACCCCTACAGAAGCCGAGACCATGGAGGATGACATCAGGAGGAGCTTGGGGAGGACCAGGCCTAGGAAATACCACTGGATCGAAGGAGGAGTTTTTGGGTAACACTTCAGAGAGGAACCCATGGAAAGGGCTGTGAGGAGGGGGGGTAATCAATGCCCTGTAAGGTACTATCATTCTGGCTATTCAACGTGAATATCTACAATCCCCACAGTTGGGGTTATGAAAAAGGAGCATATTGTACAAACACATATAGAGAATTGTTTTACTGCATTTCTACTATATGTACAAAAATTCTATTTAAAATTCTATGAACACAATTATATATTTTAATTTTCTTTTCAGTAATGTGTATTTTAACTCTTTAAAAGTACTTTTTCTAGGGGCACCTGGGTGGCTCAGTTGGTTAAGCATCTGACTCTTGGTTTTGGCTTAGGTCATGATCTCAGGGTCATGGGATTGTGCCCTGAGTCAGTCTCTGTGCTCAGAGAGGTCTGCTTGAAGGTTCTCTCTCCTTCTCCCTCTGCCACTCCAGCTCATGCTCTCTCTCTCTCTTTCAAATAAAAAAATCTTAAAACCAAAACCAAACCAAACAAAACAAAACCTTTTCTGGCTACTGTACATATGCCCCAAGGTTGTTAACCCAGAGAGCCACTGGCCTGAAGCCACACATGTTTGGTCTGACGCATCGCTGCCTTTCAGCTCTTGTGGACTCCGTTCTCCCATCTATTTTTCAGGGTCACAGATTCTAAGAGGCTTTGCCACAACATCCCAGGGTCCCAGAGTAGCCACATCACAGCATGAGATCCATATGTATGGAGACAACCACAGTCCAACTCCAGAAAAAGAGTCACAGGGCATGTATCAAGGAAGAAATAGAATTTTATGTTTGCATTTTAGGTTTAGGAACCATCAGAAGTACTTGTATTGGCACTGGCTTGTTGTCAACAGGGTAACAGGGAGGCAGCAGAGAAACACTATTTCAAAAGCTAAAAATCTCACTAAATCCTTAAGATGTTATGAAATAAAGCTTTGATTCTGGTACACAAAGCAGCCCTTGGAATGTTTCCCGCGCCTTGCGTAATACTTTCTAGCAGATAGGGCTTACTTTTTGGTGTTGTTATTACTTACGTTCCTTTTTTCCTAGTTTTTGGTTGACTTTATTATTTTGCTTTATTTTTAAAGCTTACAAAATGAAGGGTGTAAGTTATGCAGAAGATGTAAGGGATGAAAATAAAGGAACACCCATGCATAACTCCTCTGCCTAAGAAAGAAAACTCAGCCATGTCTTTGCAGACCTTTATTGGTCCATCTCTACTCCCATCCTGTTGGTTATCCCCATTGTTCCTCCTCATAGTTTACTTGATGGGAATATATGGCTGAAGAAGCTATCACTTTGAGTTGCATACTTTGAACTTCAAATAGAGGGAATCATATACTGTGTGTATTCTTTGACTTGCTTTCTGGCTCAGTAGCATGTTGATAATATTAACTCTCATAAACTTTCATTGTGGTCTATGGTCATTGCTTTATTATATCTCATCATAAAATTATATTAAGCACTTTGACTTGCTTTCTGGCTCAGTATCATGTTGATAATATTAACTCTCATAAACTTTCGGGCACCTGGGTGGCTCAGTGGGTTAAGCTTCTGCCTTCGGCTCAGGTCATGATCTCGGGGTCCTGGGATCAAATCCCGCATCGGGCTCTCTGCTCAGCGGAGAACCTGCTTCCTCCTCTATCTCTCTCTCTGCCTGCCTCTCTGCCTACTTGTGATCTCTCTCTGTGAAATAAATAAATAAAATCTTAAAAAAAAAAAAACTTTCATTGTGGTCTATGGTCATTGCTTTATTATATCTCATCATAAAATTATATTAAGCAAATGTATCCATTCTAGTTGATTGGATTGGGTCTTTCCCCCATTTTTCATATTACAGTGAAAACAGCTATGCATCTTCTCAGGATCTTGGAGACAGGGCTGAAATTTATTTAGAGTGTATACAATAATAATGGCTGTGTCCAAAATTTGACACATCTTCATATTTATGAAGCTTCAACAAACTGTTTTCTGAGGTGGCTGTGTCCTCATGAGCAGTTAAAAGGCTCTGGAGGTCCATGTTGCTATGTAGAGTTGATGGTGTTGCTCTTTTTAATTGTGTCCAACTTGGTGGTTGGGAAATGGGATCTCTCTATGTTTTAATCGTCATTCCCTTCATTACTAAGGCAGCAAATAAAGAAAAATAATTTTATTTAGACAAACCAAGAAGGAAAAATGGGAGGGGGCTACCTCGGATGAAGGATGAAGGATCGAAGCGGGGGGTCTCCTGTGGAGGGTCATCTATGTAGACATGAGAGACAAGATGGGCTGTGCCAGATAACCAGCTGTGGGCAGGGGGCTGCAGACAGAGGGAGTGGTTTCTAGCAGTTCCAAGAGGCAAAACCCTCTTTCCTTTTTAGTGCTGTAAGTATTCTTAGCTGGTAAATTAGAGACAGTTTTCATCTAGATTAGGAGACTGGGGAGAAAAGGGAGAGTGTAGGGAGACATACATTGTGCCTATTTATTCTCTTAACTGGGATGAATTACTTTGCATTGTAAGAAAAGGAAAATCACGCATAAAAACAAATTTTTTTAAATCCTTGAGAAGAATTAATCTGGCATGAATCATGCAATGTTTTAAGCTTAAAAGAATCATTAAAAGCTTTCTAGGTTTGGAGAAATATACATATATATAGTCTGTCATATTTAAGATCTGCATGACTTGCCTGTGTTAAATCTAGATGAAGCATTTCTAGCCCATTGGAGATGCCCCTTATTGTTCCCAAGTTCCGTTATATGTAGCTGCAATGGGTCGTTCACTATCACTTGAATGTTGAGTCAAGCTGAGTGTCACCATTCACTCCTGGAAAAGGACCCACCTTTAATGATCAGTGGAGTCCAGAAGAGCCCAATGGGGAAACTTTCTAGTTTTTCTTAGTCACTTTGCATTCTCTTGGGAACAGATGCCGGGATGGAATCAGTCATATGAGTGATTTGCCAGGAACATGCCTGCGGAGAATGAGGAAGCAGGAGTAGGAGTGGAAAGTGTTCCTACTTCGATGCAGGTCTGATGATCGAGGAGACAGGATGAGGCAGGATTGGGCAAGAAGAGCTTTGGACTTGACTGCAGTTCAGACAGCTTCAGCCAGGCTGATGTGAAGTCCAGAGTAAAGGCACCCTCCAGGGAGACCCCACATCAGGCCAGGAGAGCTCCACTCCACCATCCAGTCATTGGCTGAGAGAAGCCTTGGGAGAATATGGCCCCAGGATGGAGGTGACTGGGGGCCCGAAAGTCCCAGAGATACCGAGGCTGGAGGCTGTCACTTTCCCATGCCCCTCACAACAGGTTCTTTTGAAAGGGAGAGCTGAAAAATGTATCTCCATAGCTGCCTCACTAAGAAATATAAACCTATTAAACTCGCCATACGAAGAAGCTCACAGTCTTTAACATCTGCATAACAATGAAACATCATGAATGCATCGGGGTCCTAAGCTACACGTGGGCCTACCAGTTATGACATCCAAAATCATCTCACTGGTGTCCCTAATTACGTCGAAATGATATGAGGATTATTTGCCTGGCTCAAGGGATTATTTTTTAGAACTTTGTGTTGTTTACAAACAAATTAAGGAAGACATTTTTTAAATTTACAAATTAAACTGATGTAGAGACATCTGTTAGTACCCTATAGCTTCAGTTCTCTATTTGTCTGTAAGCACAGTGATCCCCTTTCGTGTTCCTATCCTCAGCACTCAGAGTTGGTTTGCCCTAAGTAGATTTTCTTCTGCATGAGCATGTACTCATTATTTATTTGGACTTCACATAAAATGGTTGCTATCCCTGACCCAGTGGTCCCAAACCACTCACGTGGGTCTAGAATGTTCTGTGCCTAGGGACGCTGTCATATGATTGCGGAAGCCAGGCCTCCTGCATTGTTCATTATGTGACATTCAGACCTCTCAGACTCATCTGCTTCATTATCTTATTCCTACTAACCACACAACTCATTAAAGCAGAAGGACACAAAAATGGGATTCAGACAAAAGAGGCCAAGCTTAACCAAGAGACTGGTTCTTCCCCCTCCCTTTGTTTGCAATGTTCAGTTTATCTACTTTCAATGGGAAAGGAGTGGAATGGCTCACTTATACAGAGTAGAAGTTAGTGGAGAAGAATCGTTAATTAGTGAGAGGAAGGGTAACCTCGTGTTAGGTTGGCCATCTGTGTGGGAGAAGAGAATTACGAATCCGTACAGGAGGTTTGTCTAACAGAGGCCATGCAGTCGGGAAGAGCAGAGAGCCCTAGAAGTGACATGCGTCTGTGATGCCCACCACGTGACATGCCTTCACCCAAACCTCTTTCTGTCTTACTAGAACCTCTCACTACCCAACATGGTTGCCTGCTTAGTCCCATGGCCACCATAAACCTTCTGGAAAGAGAATAACTTTCCAGTCGGAACATAAGTATTGTTAGCTCTCCCGATGGCCCCCTTCCAGGTCCATGACTCATGATGAGCTACCTTTGTCCTGAATGGCTCTCACTGATAACTTGACCTACCTTTGCTCCTGTCAAGGCCACTCAACACCCTTTAATAGAAACAAAGAGTGTTCAATGACAGTTGCAAAAAGACCCACTAAAAATAGAGCCCAAGTCACTATTAGAAGGCTCCCCATAAATAATTAGCTACTTTCAAAATCAAAGCCGACCCCCCCCAAAGCCAAGGAAACTCCCTGACTGACAAATACACTAAGACAGCCACTTTCCAAGGAGACTCCTCCTCCACCACCACACACTGTCCCCTGATCAACCTTCTGTAGAGACAGAAACTTAATGGACCCAACGCACTGCACTTGCTAACACCTGAGGCTGAGAAGCTCCTTGGAAGGATGAGGCAGGAGGCTTCACCACTCAGATGGGTTTTGGAGACACCCAAATTGGCCACTGGGTCTCTCCTTGGTCTTTCACCCAAAATTTAGCCCACAGCCTTCATAAAATTACACATTAGTTAAAAGGAAATCTCAAAGATCTTCTCCACAAATATTGGTGGTAATGGTGATAACTAGCTCTTCTGCACAACCAGAAATAGGCACCATGTGTTCTCATTTATGGGCTTTTGTCTGATGCATGCAGAAGTTTTAGAATTAAAGCTCTTTATTTGTGTCTGTCTGGATGTTTTTGTGTCTACACAAATATAATAGTTTCCTACCTTTGGATGGTATTACAAAATTACACCATAAATTCCTTAAAAGGACTTCTATTTTAATTGCTGTAATGATAAATAAACACATACAGATTGAACAGTTCTAAAATTCCCAGAAATTTGGGAAATTTAACTTTTAATACTTTCATATGCTTTAAAAATATTCTTATACAAACTGACTCAAGGATTTTCAAAATTCAAGTTTCCAGAATTTGGGTAGGTCTTTAGCAATCAGGACTAGTTTGATATTGTTGGTTGAAACACTGGCGTTTTTAGCATCATACATTTCTATTCTATTTGGGTATATTCTTCCCAAACTTACAAAGGTTTCCTGATTACATAAACCCGCCTGTGGCTACAGCTGTTTCAGACTATCAAAAATGCGAATTTTTCCTTAACCAAATTGAACCTTCTTCTGACCAACCTTATTTCAACAGTACTTACAATTTGTAGTATAAAAATAGTTTCCAAGCTCTTTACGTAACTTAAAAACCTTAAACTTATGCTAACCTGAGTTAATAGTTTTCTTTAGATACCCAGGTCACTTATAAAGAAGAGAAAATACTGAAACTTAATTACTAAGCATAATTTTAATTCTATATGCTTTTTGTCTCTAATTTTTACATGGTACAGACTGGGATAAGATTTCAGAATTGCATTCAGGCTAGCTTCTTTCTCCTGGAGAGCACACTTCTGTTCTATAGAAAGATCTGGACATATTTCCAAGTAATTCCTATGCCCCAACTACCTCCTCCTCTCATTCACCCCCTCCAAAGCCACAAGGGCACCTTTCTCCATCCTCACCATGAGAACCTACGGGGGTCCTGATGGAGAAGGCCCCAAAACGGTGGCCTCCAGGAATTTCCCAATGAGTCACACCCATCCTCCAGCCATTTGTGAAAAGTATCATGTAAGTCTCACACGTCTGTGGCTTCCATGTGCTTGCTACGGGCCTCAGGAGGCAGTCACAGGCTCAGCTCCTGTCTCTCTGGATATGCCTGCCTCTCTAAATTTCAGGGTGACAATTAGTCTTGAAGCCTTGATTCTCTGAGGAGCCCAAGAAAAGCTACTGATTTCCAGTTTGTCCTGATTTTTCTTACTGTAAGGCTAAAAGTGATGACTTCTGGAAGTTGCTTCCCTTTCGGTCAACATGTTATACAACCATGTTATGTCTGTAATACTGAGCAGTGAACATCGGTACCACTGTTAACTACAGATTTTATTCTGATTTCACCAGTGTCTTCCACTAGTGTCCTTTTTCTCTCCCAGAATCCAAATAAGGATAACACGTAGAATTTAGTTATGTATCAGCTTAGTCTCCTCAATCTGTGATACTTCCACAGCCCTTTCTTCTTTTTCAAGACTTTTTTACATTTGAAGTTATCTCATTTTGGATGTTTTTGATATTTTCTATTAATTAGGCTGGGGTTATGTTTGAAGGGAAGTATAGCACAAAGGTGAGTCCCCTTTTTATGCATCATATCAGGATGTACATGACAGAAGCTTGACTAATCACGGGGGATGGTAGCTTGATCATGGGGTTTAGATGGCACCTACCAGATTTCTCTGCTGAAAAATTACACTTTTTCCCCTCAAATCTCTATCAGCTAGAAGCCAATCACTAAATTCAGTGCACACTCAAGGGGAAGGAAATTAAACTCTACCTCTTGGTGGCAGGAATATCTGTATCTATATCATGAATAATTTTTCTGTTATTTATTTTTTCATATGGACTCATGGACATTTATTTTATTCTTTGGAATTTGATCCGACATGTGCTTGTTTGTGTCATTGCTCAATTTGTTAAAATTTCCTGGTTTCATCTTTGTTTGAGCTTATAACTTCTTCAATCTGTGTCTGCCCTGAATAATGCTGCATTCTTACTTCTCCCAGTGAGTGCCTGTCACTCTCTAGTTTTCATGTTGCTTCTTCTTCCTGTGACATCAGTTCTCTGCTGGGTTCACAAAAAGTAACTAATTTCCAACAATGCTCTTTCCAGCTCTCAATGTCTCTGAAGTCATTTATTAGACTGATATCTGTCAAAAACACTTTCCATATATCCATTAAAATGTCTCAAAAAAAAATCTCTGATAAATCATGATCCAAGAGCTCGTTTGAAAATAATGGATGTATAATTACGATATGAGTTCTGAATCACTGGTTCTGTGTGCTCTGAAATTTTCTGATCCAGGCTGGTGCCATTAGAGAAGATAAAAATAGATTATTTCTTCGTGTCACTTCAGTTCCCTCCCTTCACGTCACTCCCATCTGTCCCTCACCTACAGAACCCATTATGCACACAAGGCCCGTGACTTGGCTGGTTCTATATCCATACTATCAATCATGCTCTTTGGCCTTACAGCAATAGACTCACTCCTGACTTTGTCCTCAGGAGAGAATACAGTAAATTATCAAAAAGAGAAGGTTTACATTACTCTCATAAAGTGTAGTTAACAAGCAGGGAGGACGTTCATACAACACCCCCATCAATCAGTGCCTGTGCTGAGACATAACAGTAAATGTCAACGGTAATAATAATAATAATAATTGAATAAATAAAGGCTTTTAAAATGGGTACACCTCCGAGGATCTTAGAAAGAAATGCAACATGAATTTAGGACTCAGAGAGTTTAAAGGTCAGAACAGGCCAGGAAGAGTAAAACTAATACCATTTCATAGATTTGAGCAGTTACTTTAGGAAAAATCCATTACATAATACACCTGTTAGATGCTGAGGAAGTAGTATGGAAAGGGACTATCTTGTCTGATAAAACACTATCAAAATGTATTCTGGAAAGGGATTCAAGATGGCAGCAAAGGAAGATCCCAAACTGATCTCCCATAAACATAAACACATCAAATCTACAGCTACATACGGATCATTCCCCTGTGAAAAAGATCTGAAATCTGGATGACAATCAACGGATAAAAGAATGTCATTGAGACAGGTAAGAGAGGCAGAGATGTGGTCTTCACAAAAAACTCAAGCCCCAGAGCCCAGCACACAATAGGGAGGGGTCTCACCAGTCTGGTGCTTCCTCTGGAAAAGTGAAGAGTTGGTCCCTCATATCAGGCAGTCCAACCCTTGGGATCTGCACCAGAGAGATGAGTTCCCCAGAGATGCCTGGCTTAGAAAACCAAGGGAGATGAGGGATCCAAAATACTATAGGAAACTGAGGTTCTCTTTCTAAAGAGCTCATGTTTCATCTCACTCATCCTGGGATCCTGCTCGAAAGCACCACTTTTTCTTTTTTTTAATGTGGAAAAATTATTTTTTTAAATTTCTTTTCAGTATAACAGTATTCATTGTTTTTGCACCACACCCAGTGCTCCATGCAATACATGCCCTCCCTAATACCCACCACCTTGTTCCCCCAACCTCCCACCCCCCACCCCTTCAAGACCCTCAGGTTGTTTTTCAGAGTCCATAGTCTCTCATGGTTCACCTCCCCCTTTTAAAGTGCCTAGACTGTATGGCAAGAAAATTCATTTGTTCATCTGAGGGTATCTGCCCGAGGGGCAGGGGAGAATCAGGGGTCTCTCTGGAGACAAAGGTTCTGGCAGACACCATTTGTGTGTTCTCCATCTACCCTGCTAGCCAAGGTAGGCACACTGTGACACAGCACCTTCCTGTTGCCTCACAAGAAGAGTGAGGGCTCACAGTCACAGCATGGTCCCACTGCCTTGCTGAGGCTAGAGAGAGTGGGTGGTAGCAGCAATTCTTCACTCCCACAAGGGCAGACTAGTGTGAACAGTCATGGCATTTCCCTGCCCCCAACCTCGGGCCTGGGATAAGGCACTCTCTCGCAGCACAGCTGAAATTGATGAGTGCATGCAGTCAAGGCATTTTCCTGTTCTCGTTCTGAAGCCAGAGGGCGTGCCTTGCCCCCTGCACGTACCAGCTTCCCTGCTAAAGCCAGTAGGCATGTGAAAACCGCACAGGGGATGCCCCTTATTTGTTTGGCTCTGGTGGCCAAGGGGGCTGGCATTCCTGAGCTCCAGGGAACTATGACAAATGCAAAGACACTTCTTGGCAGACCAGTACCCCCAGGACACTGCATAGACAGCAGGCTGAAACATAACCCCTGTCTTTCTGTGAAAAAAGCCTTTTCACTTACCCTGGAGCTTCAACCTGAGGGACAAGCTTCATGTCTCCCAGACATCTAAAGGCTACAGAGGTGCTCCCAGGGAATGTAAGCAGAGAAAAACCATCCTTGCTCACCCCCTTTGCCTCAATACAGCTCTACCAAACATCCCAGAAAGGAGCTTATAGACTTATCTGGAGCCCTGATTTTTGAAACCGTCACCAAAGACACCTCCAGATCTCCCAATCTGGAGTCCAACTGGGATTGCAATAGTCACCCCACAAGACTATATATACTTGCACACTTTAAAAGCTTCTGCCTGAGTGTCTGACTTCCAATCAGCCTAAAATGAAGTGTTAGATTAGATTCCTCTCCTTGGAACACTGACAGGTCTTGGGGACAGATCAGAAATAAATCAGACTGTTTAGACAATCACAAAGGTTAGGAGACAACTAAGAACCAGGACAAGGGTAAGCGAGAAAGTTCATCTCCCACACATGGCAACTTTTCATCACTGGAAGAAGTAGTTGTTTTGCCAAATATATAGAAACACAGGAAGTCAAGCAAAATGAGGAAATAGAAATATGTTTCAAATAATAGAATAAGACAAAACTTCAGAAAAACATTAATGGCATGGAGATAAGTATCTCTATGTAATGAACTCAATTTGATGGTCATAAAGATGCCCATGGACCTCGGGGGAAGAATGGAGGAGCACAGGGAGAAATTCACCAGCAACAGGAAGTGTGCGAAAGAACCAACCAGAAGTGACAGGGATGAAGAATACAATAATTAAACCGAAAACTACACTAAAGGTGTTCAGCGTGAGACTGGATGAAACAGAAGATAGTTTCTGAGGTGGAACACAAAGCTGCCCAAACAGAGCAACAAAAAGAAAAATGAATTCAAAACGTTAAAGATAACTTAAGAAACTTAATGTGACATCAAGCAGGATAACACTCAAATTAAAGTGGTCCTAAAGGGAGAGGAGAAACAGAAAGGTGCAGAAAACTTATTTGAAAAAATCATGGGTGAAAACTTTCCTAACCTGGGAAAGAAAACACCACGCTGGGATATTCAAATCAGAAAAACAAATAAAAAACACCTCAAAGACCCCAACACCAAGCCACATTATAATTTGAGTGTCAAAAATTAATGATAAAAAGCAGCAGCAGAACAGCCGTTTATTATGTGCAGGGAAGTGTACCCAGTAGGCTACCAGCAGATTATTCAGCACACGTTTCACAGGCCAGAAGAGAGCAGTGTGACGTATTCAGAGTGCTGAGGGAGGCACCTCAGTAGCACAATTGGTTAAGTGTCCAACTTTTGGTTTCTGCTCAGGTCATGATCTCAGGGTTGTGGGATCGAGCCCCACCTTGGGCTCCCTGCTCATTCTGCTTCAGTTTCTCTTTCTTTCATCCCTCTTCCAAACAAATTGTTAGGGTCTGTGATCAATGGAATGAGACTGATGCAAAGTGAAAGTCAAGCAAAGCTTTATTTCGTGCCAAGCATCGAAAGCCAAACCAACAGAGAGGCAGCATTGGCGCCAACAGTACCAGTGAGGTAAAGGGAGGCAGAGGGAGATAGAGGAAAGGGGAAAGATCAGGGCGGTCTCTCTGCTTGGTGGTCCCGTATGCGGACCCCGACCGTGTATGAGGTGGACTGGTAAGGGCATCTCGGGACCGAGAGTCAGGTTTAGGGAACAGATGGGGGGGAATTCCACATCCTCCACATCCGATGGAGGTAGGACGGTCTTCTTCCCTGGTTCCCCCTCATCTGTCTGTTCTGGTTTTGGTGCTTTGACCTGCCTTAGAGGGAGAGAGATGGTTTCATTAGGAGGGGGAAGGTGGGACTTGAGCCATAACGGTGGCTCTTCTATCAGATATCGCCAGGCCACAATGTACGGTATTTGGCCTCGATGTAGATTGAAGACCTCACTCAGGGTAGAATAGATCTGAGCCTAGGCAAACATTCCTTCCGGCAGCCACCCTGTGGAGAAAGTGGGCCACTCTAATTGGCAGAGTGTTTTTAGTTTTCCCAGGTAAACCTTGTCACCCGACTGCATGGCTTTACCTTGAAAATCCTTGAAATGTTCGAGAACAAGACCTAGGAGTATCACAGGTCCCTTACTCCCTGCTTGTCCCATTTCTCCAAATACAACAAACAATACAACAGACAACAAAAAAACAAGGCAAAGACAACCACAGGCCCAGTGATCCCCATCCAGAGCTTGCTTCTGGTGGGAACTTTCTTGGTCCCCGACAAACCAGACAACGGACAACAAAAAAAAAAACAAGGCAAAAAGAACTGCAGGCCCAGTGATCCTTACCCAGAACCTGGCACTGGTGGAGATTTTCTTTATCTCCTGACTGCCTAGGGGGACTCGAACCCCCCATCCGCCCAGGGGAACTCAAACCCCCCAGTGACTGCCTAGAGGGACTCGAACCCCCTGACTGCCTAGGGTAACTTGAACCCCCTGGTGACCATCCAGGAGGACTCGAACCCCCTGACCGCCCAGGGGGACTCGAACCTCCTGACCGCCCAGAGGGACTCAAACCCCCTGGTGACCGCCCAGGGGGACTCGAACCCCCCATCGATCTACCAGCAGAGGGATGGAGCATCCCCACATCCACTCCAGCCCTGGAGCATGGCTGCATCCAGCTTCCCCCCAGTGGGCTATACCCTGGAGCTCTGCAACCAGTCAGACATACAGGATCCCAAGATCTTACCTCTGGAGGCTTTTCCTAGAAATTCTGATGCTGGCTCAGTTCTTATTGTTTGATCTCAGACGAGCCCCAATTTTAGGGTCTGTGATCAAAGGAACGAGACTGATGCAAAGAGAAAGTCAAGCAAAGCTTTATTTCGCACCAAGCATCGAAAACCAAACCGACTGGTAGGGGCCAACTCTTACAAAGAGGCAATGACGACGACCCTGACGAGGCCGCTCCCCGGACGAGGCCGCTCCCCAGATGACGCCGCTCTGGTGAGGCAGCTCCCCGGATGAGGCTGCTCCCCGGACAACAACCTCGATGAGGCCGACGACTACCCCAATGACTACCCCAACGACTACTACTACTCCCCCCCATCCAGCCTCACAGACTAACCTTTATAGAGGTGGTTGAGCCTGGCCCACACACAGGCAGCCAGTGAGATTGCAACACACAGGGAAAACTGCACACTCTTCGTGGGCAATATGGGTGACCAATTGAATTTCAATTCACCACAGTAAATATATGCATGCCCCACTGATTGGATGTCTCCATCTGGTCAGGCTCTCCCCTATATCTGGGGTTTGCAAGTAAGTTCCTCTGGCTAACCAGGCCCTCATACAGGCCCTCACAAAATGAGATTTTAAAAACAAGAAAAAAATGCTGGCTGACTACAACCTGCCTTTCTTTCCAGGGTGCAAAAAGAAAAACATGCAGCCAAGAATTCTCTACCTAGCAAGGTTGTCATTCAGAGTTAATAGGGAGATTAAGAATTATCTAAATAAACAACTAAAGGATTTTATTACCACTAAGCTGGCCTTATAAGAAAGGTTGAAGGGACTTATTTAAACTAAAAAGAAATGTCATAATTAACAAAAAAATACATAAAAATAAAATCTTAAAGGCAAACGCAACATACAGTGTATGTACAACAGAGGTAGTGGGTAAATCACTTATAAAGCTAGAGTGAAAACTAAAATAGTATGTTTAACTGAAACTACAATAATTAGTTAGAAGATTTATATTTTTAAAAAGTTGTGACATCAAAAACATTAAACATGTGGTTCCCCACAGTATAGAACTTCAACAGTTTTACATCAATGGAAAAGTCATCCACACAGAAAGTCAATAAGAAAACATCAGTCTTAAATGAATCATGTATACTGGGGTGAATGGATAAAGATATCACACACATCAATACTATTCAGCCATAAAAAATAATGAAATGATGATGGTCATGGTAACATGGAGAAGCTTGAGAATACTACATTAAATAAAATAAGAGGGGGCGCCTGGGTGGCTCAGTGGGTTAAGCCGCTGCCTTCGGCTCAGGTCATGATCTCAGGGTCCTGGGATCAAGTCCCGCATCAGGCTCTCTGCTAAGCTGGGAGCCTGCTTCCCTCTCTCTCTCTGCCTGCCTCTCTGACTACTTGTGATCTCTCTCTGTCAAATAAATAAATAAATAAATCATAAAAAAAAATAAAATAAAATAAAATAAGAGAAAGACAAATACCATATGGTTTCACTTGTATGTAGAATTGAAAAAAAAAAAAAAAGAAAGAAACTCGGATTCATAGATACAGAGAAGACATTGGTGTCTGCTGAGGGGAGGAACTTGGAGGCCTGGGAGGGTGGAGGGATGGAGCCGCAGGGTGGGAGGAGGGGCTGCTTCTCTTCTGTCCCCTTCCCCCTCCTTCAGGAGCCCTTTGTGACCAGACAATAGCTCAGTGATGTGGGCGTGGGGCTTGTGTCTGCACCTCCACACCCAGGGCTCAGTTGCCTGAGGGCAGCAGTGCGATTGGACGCTAATGTCTGATGAGGAAAGAGATGGAGAATTATCTCTTCCCTCAGGAATTCTTTATTGATGGTTGGCTGAGCTCCAGTCCTACTATCTGGGCAGTTAATTTCATCTTTGCCTTCGTATGTGGACTGGGGCTCTTTGTCTTCTTACTTTCCTATTTCCATCCTGATCCATCCTCACCACCAGGCAAGAGACACAGAAAGAGCAGGAAGGTAAGGAACCCTCGGCCCAGTCCCAGCAGAGTGTGATTCTATCTTCTTTTCTATTATTCTTTCCACTTTTCTGAGTCACTGGAGAGACTCCTGAAATGGGAAAGAATATAACGGGTATTCTCAGGAGAGAGTAGACCATTCAGGACAAGCCAGACTAGGCAGGGGTTAGAGGGACACGAGGATTTCTCCCCGAAGATCTCAGGCCGGAGTCTAGGTGTGGTGGAGGGGTCCAGGACAGCGTCCCAAACAGAGTGACTGGTGGCCGAGGACAGGTGCCTCTATCAGAGGTCAGGCCCCTGAGTACCGGGTCACCAGCTGCCGGTCCAGGACAGGTGTTTCAGGTGAATGTTCCCCCTTCGGGGCTGATTGAGGGCAGTACTGAACCCAGGAGGTCCCAAGCAGCAGCTAGAGTGGGGCTCTGGCCTTGGAAAGTGGAGTCCTATGTGAAAAAGTCCAGCTGCGCCACCAGGTCTGGGGTTGTGTTTCTTGAGCAGAGGAACTGTGGCAAACTTCTCACATAGAATATCCTTCTGTACATTCTTCAAAAAAGGAAAACTGGAAATATTTGTATCCATTTTGAAAAGGAAATGAGTAAAACTAAAGAAAATCACAGCCCACCCCCCCTTAGTTAAATGTAGGAAGTCACGTACTCATGAGCAGTGAGCACCTGCTGCTGGGGCGGGGGTCCCAGCCTCCCTGTGTTCTCTTATCTCAGTACCAAGCAGAGCCACGGAGAAGGAGCAACAGAAGCCAGAAAAGCCAGACTCTGAAAGGTGAGCATCCGCCACTCACCCCTGCGTACCCCAGTTACACTGTGCCCCCTGCTCTGAGGCCAAGCCCAACCATCTCCAGGACACCAGGGCCTGAGCCCATCCCTCAGGAAACAGAGCCCTGGGTGGTGGGTTGGTGGCTCCTGGCAGGGAGAGCACAACCCAGAGGCTTCCCAGATTCTGCGCCAGAACAAAGCCCTGAGGGGCTGGAAACAGGTGTCGCCCAGCAGGGGCCCCAGGGCCTGGACTGGGGGTGGGACCTCCTGCTCCCACTGTGGATAAGCTGTTCAACTCGGCTCAGATTCCTCTGTGAGGCCATGCAGTCCTTCCTCCCCCAGCAAGGTCATGAGTGAGAAAACACTTTGGAAAAGACAAAGCAATCCCCAAAATGAACCCTGTAATCACCGTGTGGGCACGTGGCCTTGGACAGGGCTGTTTGGGGCTCCCGAGTCCAATCCCCCAAAGGTCTCCCCTAAAGGGACATTGTACCCCGTCTCCTGTAAGACCCCTGGGCCCCGCCTTCCTCTGTGACCTGGTCTCCTGTTTCCAGTTTTCAGAGATTGCCTACAGGATCTGGAAGAGGTTCAGGACTTGTTCTCCCTTCTGCAAAGGTAAAGAATCTGCCCCCTTCTCCCCTGGGTGGGCCTTCCCGAGTCTATGGTGTGACCCCCGGGGCTGCAGGGAACGGCCTCCAGGGCTGTTTGCGGGGGGGCTGGGAGGAGCCGTGGGACAGATTGTGACCAAAGCCCTGGGCTGAGGGACAGCAGGAGCATTGTGATGTGGGTGTGGGGCATGGAGGGCCATGGGGTCCCCTCCCAGCCCCAGGCTGCTGCAGGGACAGCTCACACCTCCTGTCTCCTGCAGCCACCTGGAAAGGCTCTCTGACCAAGGGGGCTTTCACCAGTCCTTATGGCAAGCAGCCCCTGGGCAGGTGCACCGAGGGGCGCCAGCTGGAGCCTGTCAGCCATGCAGGCAGCCTGTGGAAGACGCTGTTCCTGCCATGGCCTCATCACCTGCTCATGCTCTGCTGACAGGGCCCCCTCAGCCTCTGGCCTCCACCCTGCCAGTGAGACCTCAAGAAGAGCAAACTAACTTAAAAAAAATCCTACCAGACACAGTGAGAAAGAACTTTCTTCCAGATAATTCCTACTGGGCCTCTCTCATTCCAGCCATCTCAGGCCTTGGCCATGCCAGCTACCCCATTTTATCCTTTTCCTGGTGGTGGGAAAGTACCAAGTCCTTGTTCTTGCCTGGCACATTACAGCACAAGTGCCAGCAAGAACACGTGTCCTGCCACCCACCAGATGCCTCATTCTGGGGTGGCCTTACTAACAGGCAGATAGAGACTCATAACCCTTCGTTTGTCAATCCGGATGTCCAGAAGCTCCTTGAACTACTAATCAGCAAAAGGGTAGAACTGAAGAGTTGGAAGGAGAAAGAAAAGGTTGGGTCAGTTTTCAAACAATGGTGCCCAGACAACCACGTGAGCTTCTGGGGGACTCTGTGGAAGCTGCTGGGTGCTGAGCAGAACACCACCACCCTGCCATCCTTCTGGAACATGAAAAACAAAGCAGAGCCACTGGACCAACCTCAACCATTCTCATCTTCCAAGGTCTTGGAAGACCACTTGCAATGGAAATGCAGCCAGCTCTTCTGGGGTCTCCCCTCTCTGCACAGTGAGTCCCTGGTGGCCACTGCCTTGTTCTATACTCACTCTTCTCCACTACAGTCTCCCTCTGTTTTATTCAATGGGACCTCTAATTGCTTGCCAGTTCTAAACCAGGATCAAATTTCTTCACAGTTTTCCCATGCCCCACCATTGCTCCACCGTGGGATCCAACCCCAACCCTCAACGCTAACCTTGCCCCAGCCCCAGGTCCCCCTTGCACCCTCTGTCCCAATAAGACCACCTTCTCTCCCATCCCAGAGGAGGGCCAGTGGGGTATCTTGTGCTACATCCCAGAATAAGACACGATCCTTCATCCCAACTAAAATGCAACATCTGGAGTGGCCCTTGTTGCCAAAGCAACAAGAAAGGGGGAAGACTTTACCCACTATGGAGAAAAGATCTCCAAAATTCTTTAGCCAAGTCCCTCCCAAGCTTCTGGAGGACCACCAGGACTCCCAGGCCCACAGATCAGGTTCCACTTTTCAAGGGGACTTTGTCATCTTTAATATCCAGAAGCCACAGCTTCAGAGGAAGCTCAGCAGGAATAAACAGCAAAGCAACTTGCCCCACAAGGTTCAGCTGTCTCTGGAACTGAGGTGGCCTCAGGATGAATCCCCAGGGGTGAGTCAGGCACAGAGAGAGCAGGGGGTCTCAAGGCCCTTTGTGTTTAAGGGCAAAAGCAGCCAAGCTACATGGAGGACCAGGTCCAGATACCACAGGAAGTATCAAGCAAGATTCCAACTAGAGAAGAACTTTAGTAAGGGTCTATGGCAGTGTCTGAAGAGGACCCCAATAGGTCTCTCCAGGATCTCAGCTAGGTTCCCAGTGAAGGTTCTGGGAACCAACTCCGAGAAGGAGTTTGGAAGGCCCTTGATAAGGGCCTTGGAGGGTGATCCAGGAAAATACTTAGCCAGGGGACCAGATAAGAAACATCTAGAAAAAACTTTAAAGGTTCATTTGCACAGGAAATTGGGACAGATCAGTGAGGGTCTGATCCCTGTGACTGTTAGTCGATCCCGGTTTGTGGCCAGCCATGCTTTTCCCAAGTCCCAACCCCACATGGCTATCAGAAATCTAGCAATTTTGAAGGATCGGAAGCCCTGCGTAAACACCTCCCATGAGCTGTCCTTCCTTTGTCCTAACACTCAGCAGAAGCTGGAAATACACATCGTAAGTTTTCGAGTGAGGCGTAAGTGGGACCTACCTCTCCAAACTGTTGAGCCCATAGATCTCGAACTATGTGAAGCTCAGCACTTGCCCTTTCCCCAGTCCCCCTTTCTGTGCTCATCCACCTTTGTACCTGGGGCCCCCTCAAAAGCCAAATTTTACAAGTTCTTGGGGAAACCACCTCAGCCCCATCCAGGAGAGAAAGGTATAACTGAAAAGTCTGATCCCACTTCAGGGAGTCCCCTGCCTGTTTCCTCACCCATATGTGAGCAAATTCAGCAGGCCCTGGGAGGGACTTCACCTGGTGATGGCCATCAGTCCTCAGAGACGTCTTTATCAAGACAGGAGGGCAGATCACCTTCTCAGGCCTCCATTCTCAGCCTCCCAAACAGAACCCTGCACAGCAAGACTGTTATGGGGGCCAAGAAAGACAACCTGGAAGCAAGTCCAAGTTTAGCAATGGCCAGGAATGAGCTAAAAGAGGAGAGAGGGGGTCAGGCCTCACCAGACATGGTAGCAACACTGAAGATGAAGCTCAGGTCCCAAACTCCAAGGTCTGAAGGGGCCACAGAGGTGATGGATGCCAAGAAGGCCCCTGCTTGGAAAGTTGTCTTAAGACCCAGTGGGCTGGCCAACAAACCAGCCATTTGTGTGGATCTGAGGAGATCAGGATATCCAGGTGCTAGGAAAAGCCCCTCACCATCTACAGTGTTGGTTGTTCAAGATCCAGAGGAGGTAAGCCTTAAAACAAAGGTTAGTAAGGTTGAGCTCCAAGAGAAGATAGAGTCGGAGAACCAGCCTGAAGGCCATACCACTGGTGTGCTTCCTCAAGATTCTCCCAGTGACATCCTCCTTCCAGACTTTGCTACTTGTGTGCTTGTTGAAGACAGTGGCACCAATGTGCTCCTGCCAGACTCTCACACTAATGCTGTCCTTGCTGTAGACAGCTTGACAGAGTCACCCTCCTGTTCCCAAACGGAATGTGCCAGTGGAGAGACACCAGCTTCCCCGGTGTCACATAACCTTAGCTCAAGTGGATCGAACAGTGAGGGGCAGCAAGAGCCCTGTGGACCAAAGGTTGAGGAAGCAAGTGACAGCCAGAGCAACAGTGAGATCACTGATGAAGGAAAGGACCAGAAGAGACCCAAACCAGAAGAGAATGAAGACAGGTGTACAGAACCGTTGGAAATCAGGGTTTCCCAAGCTAGCGAGATAGGCCACCCTCCCCAGGTCAGAGGATCAGGAGAGAGCCTTGGGAGCAAATACCTCCAGCTCATGCCACCAGAAAAGGGACATGTTTTTCCGGAAAGCCACTTTAGACAAAGGATGAAGAATTTTCTGCAGTGCCTTAATCCCAATAAAAAAAGCAAAGGACTGGAAGGCCCCCTTCAAAAAGGCAAGCCTGCTTCAGCTCCTGCCCAGAGCTGGGTGCCAGTCAGAAGCAGATTGGTTATGGACAACAGGGCTGCCAAAACTCAGACGATCATGACAGCTGTGGGACAAATCCTGGTGGAAAAATTGGGACTCCACCAAGGAATTCGGGCCTCAGAGATATATCAGCACAAGGAATTGCAGGCCCCAGTACATAGGCATTATTGCCCCCACAGGGCTTTCGCCTCCACAGACCAGAAGAGAGTGATGGGAGGGATAGCCTCCAATCAGCAAGGTACCCCCAAGGGTCATAGCTGCCCTAGCAAGAGCCAGCTGACCAGAGACAGGAATGGTGAATGGGAAAGCCTCCCCAGGGACCTGGGGCCCCCAGGCAGACCTGGCCAGCACCAGCCGATGGTGGGAGGTGTTTCAGGTCGAGTTCACCATTATCCTACATGCAGTCTTCGAAAATATGTCTCAACCTATCAGGCAGAGAACGCTTCACACATCTTTCGTGGTCAGAAAGATTTCCTCCAAGAAAAAATCGAGTATATGCAAAGAAAGCCCATTTTTTCTCACATTAGCACATCCTCTGTGTGCTAATGACTTCCCCGTGCCACAATTTTTATTGTTTCCCAAAAATATATGTATGTTTGTTTTTTTCTCATGAGTGGTGCTGGACTTTGTGTGTGCCCTGCTAGTGTGTGTGTGTGGGGAGGATCAAGGTTTTCTCTCCCTGAGGGCCTGTTTTGGCTTCCAGAAGGAATGGGGCCTTAGAGGGCTAGTGACCTTGGGGTTCACCTCCACCCCCTTCCTCACACACCTTCCATTTCCACAACAAGGTGAACAAGACCCAGAGTGGGACCTCGCTCTGCCCATCCTCTCCTGCTTTCCCTCCACCTGATAGCCTATAAGGTCCAATCAGTAGTATTTAATAACCAAGACAACTCATGATTTCCCTATAGATGCCTGCATCCACGATAACCCACAATCATAAAAAAGATACTTTCTTTTTTAAGTTTAAACTACTTCTAAACCATGGTTTTAGTCAGAATGAAATTAAATTCTTGTAAGAGGTATAAAATAATGTAACTTCTTACAAAATAGATGGGAATTTTGAAGTACTACCGTCTTTTGAAGGAAAACATCACTGCCTTGTCTCATCCTGATAACAAGAAATGAGATGACACAGCTCTTTGCTTTCAGCAATTTTATGTGTGTGTGTTAGTTGGTTCTGTGGATCAGATGCATTAGTATTCTTTTTTTTTTTTTAAAGATTTGTGGGACAGACTATTTTTTAATTTATTTTCAGCATAACAGTATTCATTGTTTTTGCACCACACCCAGTGCTCCCTGCAATCCGTGCCCTCTCTAATACCCAGTACCTGGTTCCCCCAACCCCCCACCCCCTGATGCTTCAAACCCCTCAGATTATTTTTCAGAGTCCATAGTCTCTCATGGTTCACCTCCCCTTCCAACTTCCCTCAACTCCCTTCTCCTCTCTAACTCCCCTTGTCCTCCATGCTATTTGTTATGCTCCACAAATAAGTGAAACCATATAACAATTGACTCTCTCTGCTTGACTTATTTCACTCAGCATAATCTCTTCCAGTCTCGTCCATGTTGCTACAAAAGTTGGGTATTCATCCTTTCTGACGGAGGCATAATACTCCATAGTGTATATGGACCACATCTTCCTTATCCATTCATCCGTTGAAGGGCATCTTGGTTCTTTCCACAGTTTGGCGACCATGGCCATTGCTGCTATAAACATTGGGGTACAGATGGCCCTTCTTTTCATTACATCTGTATTTTTGGGGTAAATACTCAGTAGTGCAATTGCAGGGTCATAGGGAAGCTCTATTTTTAATTTCTTGAGGAATCTCCACACTGTTCTCCAAAGTGGCTGCACCAACTTGCATTCCCACCAACAGTGTAAGAGGGTTCCCCTTTCTCCACATCCCCTCCAACACATGTTGTTTCCTGTCTTGCTAATTTTGGCCATTCTAACTGGTGTAAGGTGGTATCTCAATGTGGTTTTAATTTGAATCTCCCTGATGGCTAGTGATGATGAACATTTTTTCATGTGTCTGATAGCTATTTGTACGTCTTCATTGGAGAAGTGTCTGTTCGTATCTTCTGCCCATTTTTTTATATGATTATCTGTTTTGTGTGTGTTGAGCTTGAGGAGTTCTTTATAGATCCTGGATATCAACCTTTTGTCTGTACTGTCATTTGCAAATATCTTCTCCCATTCTGTGGGTTGCCTCTTTGTTTTGTTGATTTTCCTTTGCTGTGCAGAAGCTTTTGATTTTGATGAAGTCCCAAAAGTTAATTTTGGCTTTTGTTTCCTTTGCCTTTGGAGACATATCTTGAAAGAAGTTGCTGTGGCTGATATCAAAGAGATTACTGCCTATGTTCTCCTCTAGGATTTTGATGGATTCCTGTCTCACGTTGAGGTCTTTTATCCATCTTGAGTTTATCTTTGTGTACAGTGTAAGAGAATGGTTGAGTTTCATTCATCTACATATAGCTGTCCAGTTTTCCCAGCACCATTTATTGAAGAGACTGTCTTTTTTCCACTGTATATTTTTTCCTGTTTTGTCGAAGATTATTTGACCATAGAGTTGAGGGTCCATATCTGGGCTCTCTACTCTGTTCCACTGGTCTGTGTGTCTGTTTTTATGCCAGTACCATTATGTCTTGGTGATCACAGCTTTGTAGTGAAGCTTGAAATCAGGTAACGTGATGCCCCCAGTTTTATTTTTGTTTTTCAACATTTCCTTAGTGATTCGGAGTTTCTTCTGATTCCATACAAATTTTAGGATTATTTTCTCCAGCTCTTTGAAAAATACCTGTGGAATTTTGATCAGAATCGCATTAAAAGTATAGATTGCTCTAGGCAGTATAGACATTTTAACAATGTTTATTCTTCAGATCCAAGAGCATGGAATGGTCTTCCATCTTTTTGTGTATTCTTCGATTTCTTTCATGAGTGTTCTGTAGTTCCTTGAGTACAGCTCCTTTACCTCTTTGGTTAGGTTTATTCCCAGGTATCTTATGGTTCTTGGTGCTATAGTAAATGGAATCAATTCTCTAATTTCCCTTTCTGTATTTTCATTGTTAGTGTACAAGAAAGCCACTGATTTCTGTACATTGACTTTGTATCCTGCCACGTTACTGAATTGCTGTATGAGTTCTAGTAGTTTGGGGGTGGAGTTTTTTGGGTTTTCCATATAAAGAATCAGGGACAGACTTTTTATAGGAGTGATAAATAGGACATGTGTCTTGTTAGTGTCAGTAGCCATTCTTACCCCACTTGGAATAAGGGCAAGCGAGGAACCGACACAAACATTTTCTGGGAAGTGATTCCATTACCTCGAACTTTTCTCAGTAGAAGAAAAGGTGTGAGGTCTCAGGTAGGAAGCTGAGACACTTTTGCCCCACAAATAAGTACATAATTCATAGGCTATTAAGACTGGGAGGGCTACTGCAGGCTGTTGGCTGGAAGGATTTGCAGAGAGCAGATGAAGAAGAACAGGCACGTTTAAGGTGTCTTGGCCATAGCCAGGTCACCATTTACAAAATGTGCCCATAATATAAGTAGGAAACAAAACTTGGCCAAAGCATGCTGCTTGTCCTATCTTCCCTCAATTTACACAGGGAAGACACTGCCCTCCACCACCACCTCCCCCTAGAACCCTCCCTCATTGTCAGACACTTACTGCAGACTTCAGATGAAGAAGTAGATAAAGAAAGGAAGAAGAGAAGAGGAGAAGAGGGGAGAAAAAAACTATTACCAACACACACACGTGCACACACACACACACACAATGGTGTTGGTCTCTGCTTTATCCCAGCCACCTAGTTAACAAATGGGGATCCCATGGTATGGAGAGTCTCCCCAAGCCACATGGGTACTCAGTTTCCACATCTGACTCTAATCCAATGCTTCCTCTGCTACACAACTTGAGCAGTGTGAAAGGATCCCTTTCCTAAGTCAGACAGATGATATCCCTACAGGAAATTATTTCCATCACCACCAGATAATGGTACATATCACTATTTCAGAGAGCAAAAAAGGAAGAAAAAGTCATCTTGCCATTTAGATAATGAAAATTTCAGAGAATAGAAACCTCTCTTGATCACAGTCTGGTTTTTCATTTGTTTGTTTTTTAAATATTTTTTTGACAGTGAGAGATAGTGAGAGAGGGAACACAAGCAGGGGAGTTGGAGAGGGAGAAGCAGGCTTCCCGCCTAGCAGGGAGACTGATGTGGGGCTTGGTCGTGGGATCGAGCCAGAGCCAAAGGCAGACGCTTAACGACTGACCCACCCAGGCACCCAAATGAAAGTTTGTAATATTTCTTTAAAAAGAAAAGAATGACAAATGGGAATTTAATTCTATTAACTTTCATGAAAATAAGTACAACGGAGTGTGTTCCACTTTTCCCTCTGGGTGGACTCCTTGGTGAGAAGTGTACATTTCTCCACATCTTGAATCCGCCTGCAATTCCAAGTAGTCCTCACAGATTTTGAGGATTGGAGGCAAAAGTACACAAAACTCAGTTCCTGGAGATACCATTCCTGCTTTGCTCATCTGAGAAGCTTGGGGAGTCCATTAAGAGTGAGACAGTTAGGGCCGATTTAATGTTAAAACCTGTTTAACTATTAGGGCATGCTTAGCTAGAGCGGCTCCATATTGCCTAGGTAGCCATATTGTTGTTTACATCCATGGACTTCACTCCAGAAATAAACGCCCCATTAGTTCCTGGTATCAGTTCCAGCTATCGATTCCAGAAGTAAACACCTTAACAATAGAAGCCACATACCTTGAGGTCTGCGGTTATGCCCTATAAAACCAACCTCTGAGATCGGGAAGGGGTCACTCTCTTCGGAGGCGGCCCCGGCCAGTCAGTCTGACTTCTAGTGCTTGGCATAGAATAAAGCTTTGCATAACTTTCACTTTGTCTCAGTCTCATTCCTTTGATAATGGACCCCAACAGAGACCTTTTTGTGGAGGGGCTCACCAGGGGACTGGACAGGACAGTACATAGGGGTGCAGAAGGAACACATTAGAACTTCCATTTGGAAACTTTTTCATCTCATTTTTTTAAAAAATCCCTATATTTATATGAGCTTTGCCATGGATATAAATTATAGACTTACTATGCATGTAGTTAACTTACAAATACATAAACACACACACACAGAGGCTACATACTCTGAAAGATTTTTATGGGCTCAAAGAATGGTAGAAATGTAGAGACCACTGACATGAACAAGATTCCTTGTCTTTTCTAAGAAGCTGATCCAGAATCCAAAACAATCACAGGTTCTGGGCTCCATCAGCCAAACCATATATATGGCTGGTCCAGAAAGAATGAGGACTGTGGAACTCCAGAAGAGCTGTTTCACCAAACTTGGCAACCTCGATCATCCCCTCATAGACAGGGCATGGGTGACACAGAGGTGAGTGAACCATTCTGCCCCAACTCACCTGCAAACACAGCACAGCTGTGCACAAATAGGACCCCAAGCCTGTGGTGAGGGTTGTGTTGAAGGGAAATGAAAGGGAGCCAAAATTCAGTTAGAGTACAGTGAAGGAACCTCATGCCCTTCCTGGACCATCAGACCTACGGGAGGTGTGGGGAGGGTGCAGAAGCCGTGGGGACCCCGGACAGCATTTAGCAGAGATTGCACACACCATACTCAGGAAAATGGCTTATCATTAAGAATGCAATGGTTTGCATTTCCACTACATTTTTGCAAGTATCCTATTGCTTTCAAGGTAAAATTTTGAAGGTAGTTTTATTTCCCAACGTAAAAAAAATGGAAAATCCACTGGGAGATGTTATTTGCTTTGGATCATGTGAATAGTTGTGGGGACAGAAAAGAATGGATTCCTGCAATCAAGCATATGGACACAGTGATTTGACTAGGAAGCAAGGGGGCTAAATACATTGGACCAAATTAAACAGCTTGGCTTTTCCTCGGGCGCACAACCATTGATGGTGCTCACAAGCTGGCGTATTAAGACAGACCTCTAGCTAACAGGCCAAGCAGCTGCCGTGAGTGCACTTAAGCACAGACAGCCTGGGAAACACCCCAAGGTAAGGGCTGCAAGCGTGAATGCAGCAAGGTCAGCCAATGACCCAGTTCTGGTGAAGGCAGCATCTGCGCCGGTCAGCTGTCGCCATAGAGGATGATGTGAGGAGCACAAGTGGAAAAAGAGAAGTATTTCAACTTCGATGTCAGAATCAATCACCTGAATGTATCACTAGATGTAGAAAACGGACTGAACTGAGAGTCTAACCGGTTCGTCCACAATGCGCTGTCTACGTTACCTGCTTGTCTTCTGCAGAAAGGACGTCATTATTTCTCAGACTCTCTGATCCCCACCACACTGGGAGAGTCCGATATACTTGTCAAGGTGAAGCCAGACATCAGGGGACAGACTCACAGGAAGTATGAATGTCATGCAACTCCCCAAGAGACAGGCACCAAACGAAACATTTCATGGCATGACATGATAAGATATGATCTATGATGGATGTATCGACAAACAAAGGGACAGTGAAAAATACTATAAATTATAGATGTGAAAAAAAAAATGACCTCTGCCATCTCAGGAGAAGTACTCTACTTTTAACTTCATTCTGCCACTCTCAAGGGCTATCATGTCTGTGTTCTTTTTATTGGGGTGACATTTTTGCCTGTACTCAGCATATGGATAATTTATCAGTGAACAAGTTCTTATTAAAACCCTTTGTAGAGGTGCCTGGGTGGATCAGTGGGTTAACCTCTGCCTTCAGCTCAGGTCATGATCTCAGGGTCCTGGGATCGAGCCCAGCATTGGGCTCTCTGCTCAGGGGGGAGCCTCTTCCCCCTCTCTCTCTGCCTGCCTCTCCGCTTACTTGTGATATCTCTCTCTGTCAAATAAATAAATAAAATCTTTAAAAAAAAAAACCCTTTGTATTCAAATTACAAGCAGACTTTATATAATAAATGTCTTTTTATTATATAAATGTCATTTATTTTTATGATAATTTATACATTTGTATACATCTTATACATTTTTATAATAAATGTTGTTATATAATAAATGTTTTGTGAATGTCCTCTTTGTTTTATATCATTCCACTCTGATACAAGTCCACTAGTTTTCTAGGGAATAACAGTGGGATGGTGAAAAGTCAGAGGTTGAAATCTTAAGCAAAGGAAACCAGAGGGCCCAGGCTGAGACAGTGCTTAAGAGAGAGTGCAAGAACTGAAATCATCTTGGTGGTTTTAACATTTATGAATTTTTACTATGTCAAAATAAATATAAAATTTGGGAGTGGAAGAGTTAAGCCAATCTTAGAGAATACATCCAAGCCAATGATGCACTTACCCATTAATCTCTTTCTCCCCATACATTGAACAGCTTTGGCTAGAAGACCTGTACATTTCACTGATTTCTAGAATTCAAGAATTATGTCTCCCAATAGAAGGTAAAAGCTTACCTGTGTTCCCTTTACTGATGGGACAGTGGGGGGAGAGGATCCAGCCCTGCTAATATCCAGAAGTGGCCCCGATTCACACCAGGGCTGTGTTACTCTCCTCTTGGACATAAATGCCAAGGGGTATCACAGAATACCAATGCCAGACAAAGTTACTCTGAGATAATGATAAAGGGGGACAAAATGAAGGTAACTCATAATTGTTTTCTAAGTATAGAAACAAAGATCACCCCAAAATACCCCCCAAGATACCAGACACCCCATTCTCTTCATTAATATGAGTGACATCTACCTCATTACCGGTAATGGTTTTTTCCGACTATAATCTTCCCTCCTATAGATAAGATTTATTGATATCATAGAATTGCCTCTGCCTTCAGCATCCAATTAAATGTGATTAGATTCAGCATCCAATCTAAATCCAATCTAAAGTGACCCCCCACTTTTTGTCCTTCCCTCAAATCACCCAATCAAAACCCAATCCAACAGTAGATTTTTTTCTAAAACCTCCTCCCCAGACACCTCCTGGTTCCCCATGGTGTATGTCCTCCCTTGTTGCAATGAATAATAAGCCCAACTTATTCTGAACAAAACTTGTTCACAGGAGTGTTCCTGGTGGTCTTTGGCTAGAGGATGTGAACTTTGGAATGATCTCAGGGCAACCAGCTAACTCTCCCTCCCCAAGGAGAACACCCCCTATTCTTCAGCCCTTCCTCCAAATACCACTCACTCCACAGCACTTGCCTCCTCCCCCAGCTGAGTCAGGTCCCACGTGCTGCTTCTCCAGACCCCTGGCACTCCCTCCTGTGACAGCCACTGCCTATCATGGCAGGCTTCTCACAAGCGCATTGAAAGCTCCTTGTAGGCCCAGGGAGGAATGTCTGACCACATTGCCTGTACTTAGTCTGGTGCCTGTTGAAACGGATCAGTAAAAGTTGGCTTATTCATGGACACATGTCATAGAGCTTTCCAATCTACCTGAAGACTGAATCACAACAGTGTAATCACATCTTTAAAAAGGTTTCCAAGTAGCCAATATGTTTTGATAAGAATCTGTAAGATAAAATAGCATTAGCAATTGAAATTTAATGATGCAAAGAAAACTCCAAATTATTGAATCTAAGTCTTTTATTTTATATGTCAAATACAAATATCCTTATTGCTTTTGAAATTAATCACAAAACTTAAGTGTTTACAGAATACAGTTTAAAAAGCAATTTTACCTTAAGGTATTATTTCTATGATGACAAAAAAAATCATTTAAAAAGCTATTACCAAAGAGTATATTTAAGATAATTTAAATATGCAACTTGCAACAGCTACATATATTGTAAATCTACTATTCTAAAAACATGAAACAATTATCTCTTGTTTACTCTAACATTTAATGTGCTAAAAAGTCCAGAGAACCATTGGTTTATTAATAAATTCATATAAAAAAGGGTAGTGAACAATCACATGCATGCATTTTCCCTCTTTGAAAATTACTTTTGAATTATTGAAAGTATTTAAAGACATTATTTGAAAGGTGTGTGAGAGAAAGGAAAATATGCCTGCATGCTTATTGCCTAACAATTTAAATTACAAATATACAGAGGTACCAACTTTCAGTTGTTAGATGAATAAATTTTAGAGATTTAATGCACAAAGTGGTGATTATAGTTAATAATAATGTATTATATATTGAAATTTGCTAGGAGAGTAGATCTCAAGTATTCTCACTACAAGAAAAGGGCAAAGACATAAGGTTATGGGTATATTAATTAGCTTAACTGTGGTATGATTTCCTGGTTTCACTTGTGAGATGATTGTGAAATCATTTCACAATATGTAGGTAAGTGAAAACATCACATTGTACAACCTTAATCCATACAATCTTTATTTGCCCATCATACCTCAATAAAGCTAGAAGAAAAAATGCACAGATGTATACACACACATGTATATCCGTATATGTTACATGGTGTATATATATGTGTGCGTTTTAGCATCCTTAAATTTGTATTACCGGGGCACCTGGGTGGCTCAGTGGGTTAAGGCCTCTGCTCTCAGCTCAGGTCATGATTCCAGGGTCCTGGCATCGAACCCTGTATCGGGCTCTCTGCTCAGTGGGGAGCCTGCTTCCTCCTCTCTCTCCCTCTGCCTGCCTCTCCGCCTACTTATGATCTCTTTCTCTCATTGTGTCAAATAAATAAAATCTTTAAAAAAATTTGTATTACCTATTCCAGTTTTTGCTGGAAAATACTGTTTTCATTATTCTACATAATATGGCACACTAAGGTTGATAAGCAGATATGATGCCCAAGTAACTTTTTTCTTTCTCCAGGGGTTTCTGCCAGGTCGACCTGAACTTGAGTTTGGAGAATCGCCTCCCTGCTCCACACCAACCACTGCCAGCATTCCCAGATCATTCCCAATCCTCTGGTTCTCCAAAACTTTCATGAGTATAAAGAGAGGTTTTTTCTTGGGAAAACACTGGATAGCTCTACTATTGACCACCTGTGCATTTATAATGAAGGATCCATCTGTGTGATTTGTCTATAAACTTGGAAGGGCAAAATGAATGCTTTTCCTTTTTACTCAGAATAACTAAAGGTATGAATGAATATACTATTAAAGGTAAAATTTCATTAAAAGGTGTTCACAAAAAAGAATTAAGAGTTCTTTGTGTGTCCCTACATCTAAGAGGTTTTCTCCTGGGATTTGTTTTGATTGTTTCATAATGTTATGTTTTATAGCTAAGTTTGTGATCCATTTTGAGTTAATTAGTGTGAAGGGTCTGAAGTTTGGGTTGAGATTTTTTGAGCCTATGGATGTCCAATTTCTCCAATATTTTTTTTTTTAAAGACTGGCTTTCCTCTTTCAGAAAAAAATTTTCAGAGACCATAGTGAATGAAGAAAAAAAAATGCAAAACTGAAAGTGAAGATTTTCATTGCCTTTGTAAAAAATGCTTTAAGAGATTGCCATTTCTAAACAAATAACAATTTATAGATAGAGTTACATTAAGCAATAAATAATTGTGAAATTGATTCATGTTCAAAGTTAACCTACCATGTTTGAGGAGAAGACCTCATTAATCATATCCATTGCTATGAGATCATCACAACTTTGTGGGTATATTGGTGAATCTGAGACACAACTTGATCTCACATGGCCCTGCTGTCATCCTGGGCCCTCACTCAGGATTGTAAGGCCACCCCCACTTCTTCTGCTGTGTCTTCCTCTATCTTCAAGCCAACAATGATATGTCGAATCCCCCTGTGCCTCAAATCTCTCTGACCTTTTCTTCTTTTACCAGACAAAGCCTGTGTAAAGAGCTCACCTGATTGGGTCTGGCCCACCTGGATAATCTCTATGTCTTAAGGTCAAGTGACTCAGAGTTTTAATTACATTTGCAAAAATTTCTTCACAGTGGTACCTAGATTAGTGTTTGATTGAATAATAAGAGGACCTGAATCTTGAAGGACTGTGTTTAGAATTAGTCCTACAATGGGGCACATGGGTAGCTCAGTCAGTTAAGCGTCCAACTCTTGATTTTGGCACAAGTCAGGATCTTAGGGCTGTAGGATTGAACCTGTTTAAGATTCTCTCTCTCCCTCTCCCTTTTCCCTCCCCTTCCTCTCTAAAATAATAATAATAGAATTATTCCAACCATGGCTTACATCCATACTATTCTCCATACTGGCTTCACTAACTTACAGTCCCACCAACGATGCATGAATATTCCCTTTTCTCTACATCCTCACCAACAATTGCTATTTCTTCTGTTTTTGAAGGTAGCCATTCTAACAGGTGTGAGGAGATATGTCACTATCATTTTGATTTGCATTTTCCTAATGGTTACTACTGGTATGCATCTTTTTTTTTTTTTTTTGTACCTGCTGGCCATCTATATGCATCTAGATGACTGTTGCAAGTTTGTTTGTATCTGCATGTAACTGTTGGCCATTCTCTTCCAATTCTATCTAGAATTCACTCAAGCAGGCTACCCCACTACCAAAATACCTGCCTTAGAAATCATTCCTCCTCTCTCTCTGCCTGATTCTCTATGATCTCTGTCTGTCAAATAAATAAATAAAATCTTTAAAAAAAATGGGGTGCCCTAACATTGTGAACATCATCCCTGGTCGCTTTCAGTTCTGCCCTAATCAATTCCATTTGGTCATCCATGGCTTTCTCCAACCTAGCTATTGCCTGGATAATTGTTAGCCTGAATTCTCTTTCCAACATATTGTCTATGTTGATAGCCATTAGCTCTGTTGCAGAAGGCCCATCCTCTGTATTTTTCTTCTGTTGGGCATTCCTCCTCCTAGTCATTTTGGTGAGAGATGACTGAACGGATGTAGCTGGATGTATCGACCGTGGTGCTGTCAAGGTGCACCCTGGAACACTTCTGAGCAATCAGGATTCCCCACCCAAATGAGAGAAAAAAGAAAAGAAAAATTTAAAAAAAGAGAGAGAGAGAGAGACAGGGGGAAAAAGGGAAGATAAAAGAGAAGGTTCAGCCCAAATGGGCCCCAAGGTAAGATTTATGAAGTATACAAACAAAAACAGACAAACAAAAAGACTGATAAAAGTATATGACAAAAGAAAAAAATATATTTATAAGCAAATAAAGGAAGAACCTCGTCAAAAAGAACCCCAAGTGTAAGATTTATACACTATCAGGACAAACACAAAAACACAGAAACACTGGCAGAAGAAAAAGATGGGAGAGTGGTTATAAATTCTCAGTGTGGGCGAGGAAGGTTGTTTTGATTCTTCCTGGGTGTATCTTGGTATCTTTGTTAAAGGACTCAACTTTCCTAAGATAAAGGGGGATTAAAAATTGGTTTACCTATAGGGGTAGCATTGATTGGGGATTACCTTGAAGTTTAACTCTATATGAATATTAAAAAATAAAAATAAAAAAGGAATAAACTAGACTAAACTAAACTAAAATTTAAAAAAAATTAAAAAAATAGAAATGCAAAAGAAAAACACAGGTGTATGTATCAAAAAGTTCAGGTTAGAAGGTTATTATGGAATTTGATGTATTGGACATCTCACTGTGATGGTAAATAGGTTAAAAAATTATCTATATAAAAAAAATGAACCAGAATAGTGGGAACGAGTTAAAAATAAAAGTTGTCCTATGGAGTAGTGGTGGTTGTTCTCTTGTAGTCTTTTTTTTTTTTTTCTTTCCTGGTTGGTTTTCTGGGGGAAGGGCCTGCCACGTGGGTTTTCAGTCAATGATGTTCCCTGAGTTAAGTCCTCCCGCCCCCCTCAAGATGGTGGGCTCTGAGGAAACCGGTTTTTTCAGGCTTTTGTTCTGTGGAGGTTTTTATGTTTGTTCACTTTTTTTTCTCTTGCCTTGACCACTTTTGATGGTTTTTGTAGGTTTAGAGGAAAGCAAACTGCACCCTGACCTCCCTCTCAGAGAGAAGCCTCAGTCTGGTCCCCTGTGGATGCTGCAGAGTCCACATAAATTCCCCCTTGGCCGCTGGCAGAGCAGGTTCCGAGTCGGGTCCCGGAGGACGCAGGATCTTCTGCTTGTACCTAAAACCATGGCAGTGGTGGCTGTCTGGGTAGGTCCAGACCACCAGAGAGGTTCCAAGCAGTGATTGCACACTGAGATTTTCCCGCTGGCCCTGGCTGGGAGTGCCTGGTCTTTCTGGGTCTAAGAGCACCGGGCTTGGGTGCACCTCTCTTAGGGGAGGGTGTGGGTCACGCACGCATCTCAGGCTCTGGTAGCAGGGCGTGGGTTCAATAGCACCAGGCTGGGCCTTTGCACACCTCTCTGAGGGGAGGGTTTGGGGCACGCGTGTCTCAGGCTCAGTTAGCACTATTCGGCATTCTGCCATCTGGCGAGGCTCCCAGTCCCTCACAGGAATTGGACCCCACGCTTTCTCAGGCACGCTGGCGGCTCAGAGACCAAGACCTGGTTTCTCCACCGCACTCTCTCTGGCTCAGTGCCAGGGGAGGCTGTCCTGGGTCCGGGGACTTAATCCCCTGTCCCTAGCTGCCCCAATTCCCACAATTTCCACCCCACCCTGCGATCCTTTGCTCTTTTTGAGTGCTTTCAACCAGTCTCCAAGTTAATGCTGGTCCCCAGATGCAGGGCACTCTCATATTAGGGGTATTACTTTCCAATCAGTCGCCTCTGGTGGCTCCCTCCCCCTTTTGTTTATCTTCCGATATCAGTCCGACATTCCCACTCTGCTTTTCCTGCCCACTGGCATCTTCTGCCCCTGTAGAGATCCAGACATGTATAATTCTGATCTCAGGCTGATTTCATGGGTGATCGGAGTTCTTTGGTAGGTAATCAGCTCATTTTAGGGTACAGGTTGAAATGGTGCCTCCTCCTATTTCCCCGCCATCTTGTCTCCCCTGCCTGATTTTTTTAAACTTTTTTATTATGTTATGTTAGTTACCATACAGTACTGCATTAGTTTTTGATGTAGTGTTCCATGAAGTGCTTCATGGGTGTTATTCATAACTAATGAATTATTGAACACTACATCAAAAACTAATGGTGTACTATACAGCGGTTAACTGAACATACATACATAGGAAAGACATTTGGCTTTCAAAACCAACGGGGGGTATGTCCAGGACAACCACAGAACTGTAGGGAATAGACTATCCATTCTTAAAGGACTCACACACAGATTCACTCAGCCTGGGAATGAGCATAAAAACAGCATTTTGAAAAAACCTAGACCATAAGTGGAAGAGAGTCACCTACTAATCTTAAAGTGACTTCCAGCAAGACAGAGTCCTGTTGTGACTCTTTCCAGGAATGAAAGTGCTGGTGGGCACCACTGTTGTAGAAAAAAAAAAAAAAGTCCCACTTTACCTATTAATGCTGGCATTGGCAGGTACCATGTTGGCACTCTGACCTACTAGTGCCACTGGGCACACCCTGCCACACACATAACACAGCACACTGCAGCCAGCCAGGAGAACCCCAGCTCTACCATATATGGCAGCTACACCAGAGCCATCCAGGAAAGCACCCTATCGCCCTGTGCTGCAGCCATGCCAAGGTCAGATGCCTCATCTATGTGCTGCCTACAAGAGACCCACTTCAAAATGAAGGCACATGCACCCATGAAAAGACATTTCATGTAAGTGAAAACCAAGACAAGCTGTTGTAGTTAGACTCAGACAAAATAGACTTTAAAATAAAGGCTGTAACAATAGACAAAGAGGGGCATTACATAATGATAAAGTGGTCAATCCAGCAAGAAGATGCAACATTTATAAATACATATGCACCAAATATGAGAGCACTACAAGAAAGCAAATATTAACAGACCTGAAGGGAGAAATTGACACAAGAAAATACCATATACTACAATACAAGTAGGCAACTTGACCCCCCCTTACATCAATGGATAGATCATCCAATTAGGAAATACATAGGGAAACATCAGTCTTAAACAACACGTTAGACCACATGGACTTAAAAGACATGCATAGGACTTTCCATCCAAAAGTAGCAGAACACATATTCTTCTCAGGTGCATATGGGACATTCTTCAAGATGCCTCACATGCTAGGCCACAAAACAAATCTCAGTATATTCAAGAAGACTGAAATCATATCAAGCATCATTTCCAACCACAGCGGTATGAAATTAGAACTCAATTACAAGAAGAAAACTGGAAAAATTATTAATATGTGGAAATTAAACATGCTATTGGACAACCAATTGGCAATTGGAGAAGTCAAAAGAGAAATGAAGAAATACCTAGAGGCAAATGAAAATATAAATGAGGCCAATCAGGGGCACCTGGTGGCTCAGTCGGTTAAGCATCTGCCTCTGGCTCAACTCATGATCTTGGGGTCCTGAGATCAAGCCCCACATCAGGCTCCCTCCTTCTCACTCTCCCTCTGCCCCTTCCCCACTTGTGCACTCACACGCATTCTATTTCTCAAATAAATAAATAAATAAAATCTTAAAAAAACTTTAGGAAAAATTGAAATGAGACATATCAAAATCTATGAGATGCAGGAAAAGCAGTTATAAGAGGGAATTTTGTAACAACCCAAGCCTACCTCAAAAAAACAAGAAAAATCTCAAACAAGCAATTTAATTTTACAGCTAAAGGAACTAGAGAAAAAGAAAAACAAAGAACAAACAAGGCTCAAAGTAGGAAGAGGGGAAATAATAAAGATCAAAGCAGAAACAAATAAAATACAGACTATAAAGGCAATACAAAAAAAATCAATGAAACTTAGAGTTGGTTCTTTGTAAAGATAAAGAAATTTGACAAATCTTTAGATAGACTAGCCAAGAAAAAGAGAAGTTTCAAACAGACAAAATACAAATAACAGGCAAGAAGTCATAACTAATGTCATGAAAAATACAAAAGATAATAAGAGACTACTAAGAAAAAGGAGAAGCCAAGAAACTGGACAGCCTAGAAGAGATGGATACATTCCTAGAAACATGCAGTCTGAATCATAAGAAATAGAAATTCTGAACAGTTTGATTACTGGCAAGGAGATTGAATTGATAATCAATACTTTCCAAAAACCAAACGTCCAGGACCAAGGATTTATAAATATATCAAAAAGAGTAAAATACCTAGGAATAAATTTAATTAAGGAGGTTAAAGACACGCACACTGAAAACTGTAAGACACAGATGAAAGAAACTGGAGATGACACATATAAATGGCAAGATATTCCATTCTCATGAGTTGAGAGAATTAATACTGTAAAAATGCCCATACTACCCAAAAAAAATCTACAGATGCAAGGCAATTCCTGTCAAAATTACAATGCTGTTTTTTTTTAACAGAACTATATTAAATAATTTGTATGGAGCCATGAAACACTCCAAGTGACAAAAGCAATATTGAAAAAAGAGGGACAAAGCTGCAGGTATCCCACTCCATGATTTCAAATTATACAACAAAGCTATAATAATCACAATAGTATTGTACAGGCATAAAAACAGACCCAGATATGAACAGAACAGAATAGATACCCCAGAAATAAACCCACACATACATGGTCAATTTATGACAAAGGAGGCAAGGACATACAATGGGGAAAGAACAGTCTCTTTATTAAATGTTTGTAAAACTGGACAGCTACATACAAAGGAAAGAAACCTGATTGCTATCTTACACCATATACAAAAATCAACTCAAAATGTATTTAAAAAAAACTTGAATGTAAAGCCTAAAACCATAAAACTCTTAAAATAAAACATAGACAGTAATATCCTCTTAGTGTAGTTTTTTTGGATCTGACTCCAAAGGCAAGGGCAACAAAAGCCAAAATAAACAAAAGTGACCACATCAAACTGAAGCATTTCTGTGCAGCAAAGGAAAACACCAACAAAAAGAAAAACAGCCTCATGACATGGAAGAAGATAGCTGCAAATCATATATCTGATAAGGAATTAATATAAAAAATAAATTTTTTAAACATTCATACAACTCAATAAGAACAACAACAAAAACCAAAATCTGATTTAAAATGAGCAGAGGACCTAAATAGATATCTTTCCTATGAAATACAGGAGGCCAAGAGGCGCTTGAAAAGATACTCAACATCACTCAACTGGGAAGAAAAACCAAAACTATAATGAGGTGCCCCCTCACCTGTCAGAATGACTAGTATCAAAAATACAAGAAATAACATGCTGGTGAGGATGTGGAGAAAGGAAAACCTGCTGCACTGTTGGTGGGAATGTAAATTGGTGCAGATACTATGAGATATGGTGTGGGGGTTCCTCAAAAACTAAAAAATAAATGGCCATATGATCCAGGAATTGCACTGTGGGGTGTCTATATGAAGAAAATAAAAATACTCTTTTGAAAAGCTAGTATACTACAGAGATACTGTTCTGCTCATGGTAGCCTTGTTCACAACAGCCAGGATGTGGAAACAACCCAAGTTTTCCCAACAAATGAGTGGATATAGTAGGTTATACCTATATTATGTGTGTGTGTGTGTGTGTGTGTGTGTGTGTGTGTGTGTGTGTGTATAATTGAGCATTCTCATAATGACAAAGTCGTCCATTCTCCAAGAATATATAGCAATCCTAAATGTGCATGCTCCTAGAAAAAAGCTTCAAATACATGAGGTGAAAGTTAATCAATATGAAAAAAGAAAGACATAAATACCACAGTAGGGGACTTCAATACTCTTCACTTAATAAATGATAGAATAAGTGAGCAGAAAATCAGGTGAAGTATCTTGACTTCAAAAAGCCAGATGTTTTTGTGATTTCAAAAACTCAACTAGAGATTATAATGTACCATTAACGTGTTGTTTTGGCTATTTCTCAAGCATTATCTGAAGAGCAAGTGTTGTTAAATCAGGGGCTAGAGCTGTGTGCCTTTTATAAGGATTTATCTTTTGCAAGGAAACCAGGAAGAAGCTAGTGGGAATGAAAGGATGGCTCATACAGAGACAGTGGCATAGTACATTTGGATTGACCTAATTGTGGAAGTTCTTGTGGCAAGACTCCCAATACAATTCATTATGTAAGCACATACATAAAATTGAGACTTAACCATTCCTTTTGTTGAACCCTATTAATATTATGAGCCCTTTCATAAGCAAGTTTTCCTACCAGTGTAAAAGTTTTGGTTCTGATTTTTGTTTCTAAACTACAGTGAAAACTTCTTCACATTAAGAAACAAGTAATTATAAGAAATATATAAGAAATTGTTCAATGTCTCCAATAAAATAATGTTTGCATGTTGAGGTGGGAAAAGCAAGGGAGAGCGGAAAGAGGATGACAGGGAATAGATATTAATATGTCTTTTTTTTAAAAAAAATCTAAACATGCTGGTATGTTAAGCAAAACTCAAAGTTAGAAATACATAAAAATTCGCACACATGCCATTCTGCAACAGAGGCTGAGAACATGATAAACATGGCAGCAATCACAATACTAAGAAAATGAGAGTCTGGTTATCAAGAGCTGATGGAACTTCTGGAACCACAGAGCTCCTGACCCATTAGCGGCTGAACCAAAGTGGAGAATCAGCACCAAATAGCAGTTTCCTGGAACCATAATAACTAAAATAATAATTACATAACTGTGAACTTATGCACCACAGGAGAGAACCATTCACTTGAGTTTATTAAGAAATTAAAATTCCAGTATAACTCCAGAATAAAAGCCACTCCTTTAGGACTGACTATGGGAAGATAGTTGTACTTTACATAATTTACCTTTTAACACATTATTAGAAATGTAGTGAAAATATCAGAGGAATTTATCAAATTTTTTCATCCCTCCCAAGTAATTATTAATTATAAGTGACAGCATCAATATTTTAAGAGAACTAAAGGAGAAAACACTAGATGAAATATGTGCTTTAATTTAAAAAATCATAGAAATATTAAGGATGAAAAACATGTCTAGCCATTGGAGGAACACAGCAAGTCCCATCATACTGATCAATAATCAGACTATTTAATGAGGGTGGACACATTATAATAGGAACATTCATGAACAGCTGTAGCTCTAGAGGAACAAGAACAGAAGATGAGGATTCTGAAACACGGTCTCAGAACTTAATGGGACTAAGATTTGCTGAAAATATGAGACCTGGAGGAGGTGCAGTGACATATGGAAGTGGATCTAACTTGCTAGAAAAATTAATTGGGGAGGTCAAGAAGACTAGCACTGGTGTTCAAAGAGGCATATGTAATGAATCCAGACTCTTCTACTCTGCCTGGAGCCCTTTCCAGGGAGCTAGCTTGGCCACAGCTGTAGAAGGAGACTATATAAGGAACAACTGTTGAAGCAGGAAGTTTCACTCAATGACTGAAATGTGTGAGACCAGAGGAGGGGCATTTAGGATGGACTTTAGGGATATCTAGTCTAACTCCCAAATTCCATGGGTGAGTTAACCAAGGCCTGGGAAGAAGAGAAATAAAGCAGTTGATAAGTAGCTGGGCTGTGCTATAATCCAGCTTTTCAAGTTTAGTGATAAGATGCTAAATTTCTTGAGGATAACCACCTTCCATTCTGAGAGATTTTAATTTCAAACTCAGGATTGTTTGCTCTCAGGAGATAGGTTTCCAGATGCCTAGTTTCATGGAGACCTATATTGCTAATAAATGGACTAATACATAATTAGGCATTCAGACAGTCCTCGTTTATTTGGCATATATCCTCATATCCCCTTTTAATGTTTCTAGGCCCCATCAAGTCTTATAATCCTAATCCAGGATAAATTTTAAAAACACACATATACATTCAGGAAGCTTCTTTCAGAAGTTTCATAAATGTCTAGGGTCTTCATTATAAAACTATATCCCACAAAGTGCACAGCTTCAGAAGTCAATGGCATTTCCTTTCTCAATCCCTCTTTGTTAAGTCATGCCCTTAGGTACAATTATATCACCAAACCCAGAGCTATAAAAAGTAAATTTATAATTTTTTTACACTGAAACCTATCTATAATTACCTTTTTTTTTCTTTTGCCATGATGATACTCTCCAAAAATGTGAAGTCACTTGAGCTGATTGTTTCCAGAAGGCACTGTTTCTACTCCTAAATATGAATGCCAAGAACAGGTAAATTGCTCTCCTTAAGGACCTTTATACTTTTATAATTATTTCACACTCTGCAATAATCAGTAATGGCAAAGAAAAGTTATTTCAGTTACCCTGCAATGTGCTACTAGAGTGACATATGGATGCTTGATTGACTAGGGTATGAGCGCAATGTAATTTTCTGATTAATCAAAATATCTAGGTTTTTTAAAGTCATATTTTCCAGCTAGTTAATAGAATAGGTCATAGACACTTTAAGTTTAATGAAAAACTTAAAAATTAGAAATATCCAATTAGAAAATCAGAATACCCAATGCATGGAAACCAGTAAGGTTAAACAAGAAATTACGCTTTGCTGTCAAGATCAATCCTCATGAGAGTGAAGACATTGGTGCTGGAAGCCCCAAGCATCCATCTCTCCGATGGACAACAATTGTACTAGCAGAAACCATCTGAAGAAAACACTTTGGGGCTCTGTAGTTTCTTTGATAACTTGAAATGTCCAGGGGATAGCTTGATTGGGAAATTTTGGTTAACTTGATTTATTTAAGGCATGAAGGTAATGACAGCTACCCAGCCCCATATCAGGCAGTTGTAAAGAATATGACCCATGTTTCTGAGGAAGCTTACAGGACCAGGGTTGCCAATGATAATCTTGTCATCCAAATATTAGGGACTTAGATTCTCATTAGGAGTTATTGCTCTGATTGATGAGATGGGGACAGGGAGGCTGGCCACCAATACTCCAATTTCCACAGCTGAAGTGACTTCTGGGAGATTTGAAAGAGTCACATCTGTTGTTTTTTATATTAAAACAGATGTGTATAAGGGGGAATTTAGAAGGCCACATACTAAACCAAGGAAAGATGCAGCTCAGAAAAAACACCTCAGCACAGAGGTACCTTATAACATAAAAAAGCACCAAACCTTGGTTAAAGGGGGGGAATCTTATTTCCAGTTTCCACATGATAAGATTCAAAATTCCAATTTTCAATAAAAAAATAGCAAGGCATACAAAGAAACAGGAAATTATAGCTGATTCAGAGAAGCAAAATAAGTCAACATAAAATGAGCCTGAGGAAGCCCAGGTGTCAGGCTTATTGGACAAAGACTTTAGGACAGCTGCCTTAAAGATGCTCAAAAAGATAAATGAAGACATAGACAAAGAAGAAAATAATGTGTGGAAAAAATCAATAAAAAGATAAATTTATTTTTAAAAAGAACCACAAAAGGGGAGCCTGGGTGGCTCAGTGTGTTAAAGCCTCTGCCTTTAGCTCAGGTCATGATCCCAGGGTCCTGGGATTGAGCCCCACATTGGGCTCTCTGCTCCGTGGAGAGCCTGCTTCCTCCTCTTTCTCTGCCTGCCTCCCTGCCTACTTGTGATCTCTCTCTCTGTCAAGTAAATAAATAAAATCTTTTTTAAAAAAAGAACCAAAAGAAGTCTAAAGCTGAAAAGTATAATAACTGAAATGAAAAATACATCAAAGAGATTCAAAAACAGATTTGTGCATGCAGAAGAAAGAGTTGGTAGGCTTAAAGAATTGAAATTATCAAGTCTGCAGAAGAGAAAGAAAAAAAGAATGAAAAAAAATTGAACAGAATCTAAGGGACCTCTAAAACACTATCAAGTGGACCAACATAGGCATTGTGGGAATGCCATCAGGAGAAGAGGGATAGAAAGGAGAAGAGTGGTGCCTGGGTGGCTCAGTTGGTTAAGTGTCTGCCTTCAGCTTGGGTCATGCTCTTGAGGTCCTGGGATCAAGCCCCTTGCTGGGCTCCCTGCTCAGCAGGGAGTTTGCTTCTCTCTCTTCCTCTGCCTTCCCCCCATGCTTGCACTCTTTCTCTCTTTTTCTCTGTTTTTATCACTCAAATAAATAAATAAATAAATAAATATATTTTAAAGGGAGGGAACAGAAAATAATTTGAAGAAATAATGTCAAAAGACTTCCCAAATTTAAAGGATTGAAATTATAATAAATTAATCTACACATTCAAGAAGTTCAACAAACTCTAAGTTGAATAAAATAAAGATACTCACCCAACAACACATTGTAAACAAAATGTTGAAAGATAAAGCCAAAGAAATGATCTTAAAAGCAACAAGGAAGAAGTGACTCATCACACACAGGAGATCCCCAACAAGATTATCAGTCAATTTCTCATTTGTGGAGCATAAGAAATAACACGGAGGACATGGGGAGATGGAGAGGAGAAGGGAGTTGAGAGAAATTGGAGGGGGAGATGAACCATGAGAGACTATGGACTCTGAAAAACAATCTGAGGGTTTTGAAGGGATGGGGGATGGGAGGTTGGGGGAGCCTGGTGGTGGGTATTATGGAGGGCATGTATTGCATGGAGCACTGGGTGTGGTGCATAAAAAATGAATTCTGTTACACTGAAAAGAAATTAAATTAAAATAAAATAAATAAATAAATAAATAAGCACTACCATAAAAAAAAAAAAGAAAAGAAAAAGGAATCTTGGAGGCCAGAATTAGGTGGTTTGCTCTACCCAATATGCTTAAAGGAAGAAAAAACAAAGACAAGCAAAACTGTCAACAGACAAATTTATATCCAGCAAAATTGTCTTTCAAAAATTATGAAGAAATGGCACTCTCAGATTTTAAAACACTAAGGGAGTTTATTACCACTACACCTTCCCTGCAAGACATGCTAAAAATAGTCCCTCAAGTTGAAAAGAAAGTAAAATAGTAACTGGGAGCCATATAAAGAAAAAGTATAAAGGTAAGACATGGGCATTGGAAAAGTGATTATTATTATAATGTTGGGTTATAATATAAGCCAACTTTCTATTTTCTTCAGCATAAAAAAGACAAATGTACATAAAATAATCACTGATTTATATTATGCAGCACACAATGTATAAAGATGTAATCTATGACAATAGTAACAGAAGGGACTCTGAGGCGATATATGAGAGGAGAGACCATGGAGGGGGGAGGGAGTCTCTGTCAGCTGGGTACTGACAAGCGGTGGAGCAGTGGAGCATGAAATCATGCTCTGCAGAGGGACGTCACTCCAATGACTAAGCAGGGGGTGGAATTCTCGTGGGGACAGTGTGGTCCCAGGACCCATGGGGGTCACAGAAGACCAGGGGTATCTGAGTGTGGCAGAGCTCCCAGGTTTGGAGCAGGGAAGCTGGCAGCAGAGATGGAGCTGAGCATTGGGCTCTCAGCTGGGGTTGCTATAAACCATGATCCCAGCACAGTCGGGCCACTGCTCTTTGAGCAGGAACCCCACAAGTGTCAGATCCAGAAAAACCTCTTCCTTCTTTCTCTGGGATGAGCAGTGCAGAAGTGGTGCAACAGGAATCTGCTGGGTTTGGAGACTCCAAATGGAGCCATGAGCCAGAGAGAGAAACACTCGGTCACAGGCCAGGTGAGCTCAGAGTGCAGCCAGAGACCAGGGAGATGAGAGGGATTGATGGCTTTTCTCTGAGGGTGCACTGAGGAGTGGGACCCCAAGCTCTCGGCTCCTCCAGCCAGAGACTGGGTGGCCGCCATTTTCATTCCCGTCCTCCAAAGTGGTACAGAAAGCACTCAGGAAACAAAAGCTCCTGAGAGCGAACTGGAGCAGATTACTTAGCCTGGCCCCTGGCAAGGGTGGTGCAATTCCAACTTAGGCAAAGACATTTGAGAATCACAGCAACAGTCCCCTACCCCAGAAGATCAGCAAGAACATCCAGCCAAGACCAAGTTCACTGACCAAAATGAGAACTGCAGAAATTCAGACCAAAGGGAAGGTAACACATAGAATTCATGTCTTTTTCCCTATGATCTTTTAGTCTTTCAAATTCAATTTTTTTAAATTTTCTTTATTTTTTTTTCTTTTAAAAAAGTTTTTCCTCTTTCTTATTTTAACGAACAACTTATCAATAATACCACGACAAGGATGCCCACTCTCACCACTCTTGTTCAACATAGTATTAGAAGTCCTAGCAACAGCAATCAGACAACAAAGAGAAATAAAAGGTATCCAAATTGGCAATGAAGAAGTCAAACTCTCTCTCTTCACAGATGACATGATTCTTTATATGGAAAACCCAAAAGACTCCACCCCCAAACTACTAGAACTCACACAGCAATTCAGCAATGTGGCAGGATACAAAGTCAATGTACAGAAATCAGTTGATTTCTTATACACTAACAATGAAAATACAGAAAGGGAAATTAGAGAATCGATTCCATTTACTATAGCACCAAGAACCATAAGATACCTGGGAATAAACCTAACCAAAGAGGTAAAGGAACTGTACTTGAGGAACTACAAAACACTCATGAAAGAAATTGAAGAAGACACAAAAAGATGGAAGACCATTTAAAAAAATCCTTTTTATTTTTCGTTTTTGCAGTCATATTCTATCCCTTCATTGCATTTAACCTTATTTTTTTTTGTGTATATATATATATATATATATATATATA